>NC_041215.1:89562807-89574292 GCF_002837175.3 Physeter macrocephalus | reverse complement strand
TGGCCTCTCCCGTTGCGGAGCACAGGCTCCGGGCGCGCAGGCTCAGTGGCCATGGCTCACGGGTCTAGCCGCTCTGTGGCACGTGGGATCTTCCCAGACCGGGGCACGAACCCATGTCCCCTGCATCGGCAGGCGGACTCTCAACCACTGCGCCACCAGGGAAGCCTCATTCTTGATCCTTTACAATTAATGTAGGATGTTACAAGGAGTAGAGACAAATGTGTACATTCAATTCTGTGTAACTACAAGTTATCTGCTATTTTTGTAGAATCCGCATTGTACATTGAGAATTATAAATCATCTTTTATTATAAAATATAGACTTTCATGCCCTATTTCATGTATCTTGATCTTGGTTACTTCGTGGTGCCACTACCTGCTAGGTAACATTTAAGTTTCAGTTTTAATATCAAGATTCCAAAGATATTTCCAGTAATTGAAGTTAAGGGTATCTGGTTTGTTTTGTTTTTTATTTACTTATTTTAAGTCATTTGAAAAAAAGCTTAGAACAAGAAGCAACCAATATGATATTCTGCAACTGCTAGCAAGTCACACTTCAGATTGACAGATTTAAGGAAAAGCATGTTTTCATAATGCTAAGATATATTTGAAAAATGTGTGGTCAAGGCAAAACTCTAGAGACAGTAAAAAGATCAGCGATTACCAGGGGATGGGATGGGAGGGGAGGAATGAGTCAGCAGAGCACAGAGGATTTTTAGAACAGTGAAAATACTCTGTATGATATTATAATGATGGATACATTTGTCCAAACCCATAGAATGTACAACACCAAGAGCAATCCCTTGGTAAACTATGGATTCTGGGTGATTTTGATGTATCAATGTAACTTCATCAATTGTAACAAATATACCACTCTGATGGGGAATGTTGATAGTGGGGGAGACTGTGCATGTGGGGGAGCATGGAGCATAAGGGAAATCTCGTAACTTCCTCTTAATTTTACTGTGAACCTAAAACTACTCTCAAAATATTCTTTCAAATGTATGGACAGTGAACCAAAAGGGCAGATTAATAATATGTCCCTAGTTTTCTTCCTGCTTAAACTTCTAAAAATAACAAAAAGGATATAGAATTAAAGATTAAATCCATAACAGTATTAGATATCCAGAACAGACGATATTAGAAGGCCAGACATTTGGAAAATTTCTGAAATATTAAAAAATGATTAAATTGAAGAGTTAGAGGAAGCCAGAGACCAAACCTAGCCCAGAAGAGAATTTCCATTGAGTTAGAGCATAGGGAGCCAATTATGAGAGTGCTGAAAGCCTAAAGTAATGATCAACAGGAGATCAACAGGTCAACCTCTCCCTTTGCTATATTGAGCAGCCAAATCATACAAAATCCTGGCTGGCTTAGAGAACATGAGGAGTGATAGAATCCTGCCTCCTCTGAACCTTAGGAGACAAATTGCTGAGACTACATGCCTGGCAACACATCCTGTTTCTCTTCTGTGGGAGACACATGCTATAATATGAATCACATTCCAGATACACACCAACCAAATACGATTCTGAACAACCAGCACACCAGTGTAAAGATTTAGCATCTAGAATATTAAAGTAACTTTAATGAATCTTTTAGAAAACTAAAAAAAGGAAGAAGAAAGAATTAACATAGGCAAAAGTCTGGAATAGGTGTTTCAAAAAAGAGAAAGCCAGAATGACCATAGATATAAGATGTTTCACTTTATTAGTAATCAGAAATATAAAGTAATATCTATCATCTGTAAGTTGAAGAAAATTTAAAAGTTTGACAGTCTTAAGCATAAGAATGGATTTGCAGAAAAGAGGAATTTCATATACAAATAGTGAGAAAGTAAACTGTTACAATCACTCTTTTTTTAGAAGAGAATTTAATTTTTATTAGACCAGTAAATAAATAAATGTTGACTTTCTTTAATACAGGCTGCCCCCCCACACAAAATTCTATAAATTAGATTTTCATTTTCTTGTTTTCATTCTGATTATGAAGTCAGATTAAATCTACAGAGTGAGACCCTGTTTTACCTGTATAAATCAAACTAGAAATTTGATTCCTCGGGAACTTGATATAATTTAGTGATAGTACCATATCAGCTCAAGTATTAAGGAATGAAACATCAGATCATACTGGCAGCATTTATGAGAAACACCATGCTTTGTACAATCACTCTTGAGAGCTATGCAACACCTAGTAAACCAGTAGATGTACATACGGTGCAATATAGCAATTCTATTAAGGACACGCCCTAGAGGAACTCTTATACTTGTGAACATGAATACAAGCTTCAGAATGTCCTCTGTAGGATTGTTTTTTCATAGCAAACCTATTGAGAACAACTTTTAATTATTAATTACATGTAGTAACGATCAACATACAGGTACTGAAAACATACTGATGAGTTGAAAAAGCAAGTTACACTTGGCTCTGTTGAATAACTTTTAAAAACACATAAAAATATGCAATATTATCAATGCTCACGTATATGAAAAAGTATAAACCCTGTAGCAGGAATGATGGTGATATCTAGGAAAAGAAGGGCAATGGTATTAGGATAGGATAAAAATAGTACTTCAACTATCTCTATGACATTTATTTCTTTAAAAATTTTTTTCTGAAAAAAATGTGGCAAATACTAACATTTATCAAATAAGCATGGTGGCTACATGGGTGTTTAAAATTATTTTCTGTTCTCTATATTTATTTCCTAGTAAAATTACATTAGAAATTTAAAAGATGTCCACACAAAACCTTCACAAGGACATTTATAGCAGCTTTATGCATAATTGCCAGAACTTGGAAGCAACCAAGATATCCTTCAGTAGGTGAGTGCATAATAAATTGTGGTATATCCAGACAATGGAAATTTGTTTGGTGTTAAAAAGAAACGTGCTATCATGGCACAAAAAGATATGGAGGAAAGTTAAATGCTTATTACCAAGTGAAAGACCCCAGTCTAGAAAATCTACGTACTGTATGATTCTAATTGTATGACGTTCTGGAAAAGGCAGAAGTATAAAGACAGTAGAAAGATGAGTGGTTATCAGGGGTTGGTGTGGGGTCAGAAGGAAGAATAAGCTGAACACAGAAAATTTTCAGGGCAGTGAAAATACTCTGTGTGGTATTATAATGATGGATACATTTCACTATATATTTGTCCAAATCCATAGAATGTACACCATCGAGAGTGAACCTTAAGGTAAACTATTTCTACGGTGATTATGATGTGTCAGTGTTACCTCATCAGTTGTAGCAAATGTACAACTCTGGTGGGGAATGTTGATAATGGGGAAGGCTATGCATGTGTGGCAGTAGAGGGTGACATATGCATAGTCCCCCTTTTTTTTTCTGTGAACCTAAAGCTGCTCTAAAAAAATAAAACATTTAAAAAAACACTCCCCCCATCATATTAAAAACACTGCAACATTAAAAAAAAAATTTTCAAAATTGCTCTTGAAAAAGAGCAAAGAGGAAAGTAATAAATGAGGACACTGGGAGCACTATGACAAATCATGTTGGATATAGCCAAAGAGAAGTTCAGAAGAAAATGTATTGCCTTAAAAGCACTCTTTATAAAATGAGAAATTATATTTGTAAGTGAAATAAGCATTTAGGTCTAAAAGTTAGAATTACGCATAATAATGGAAATCCAAACTTACTACAAAGGAGACAGCTTCCTGAATCAGGCTACCTCAATTCTGAGTTCAGGTTCTTCCACCCACAAGCTGTAAAACATTGGGAAAGTTACTTAACTCACTTTTCCTCAGTTTCCCCATCTTTTAAATGGAATTATAATAGTATCTTATTCATAGAACTAATTTCAGAATTAAATGTGTTTATCTTGTGAAAGCACTTAAAACATTGGCGCATAGAGCCAATGCTATACAAGGACAATGTAATGCTATGTAAGTTTGATTAATAAAAATTTTAAAAAGGATTTAATAGAGAAGAAAATAGAAGTTAACTAAGTGAAATCAAAATACATACTGAGTTGACTGAATAAATAAAACCAAATGCTGAAATTTGATAAGATAATGAACGTTTGGCAAGTTCAATTGAAAACAAAAAAGATAGCAAAGAGATATAACTTTTTAATATTGAAAGAATGAGACTAGGAGTTGCTATAGATATATTATTATATATTGGCAGCTCAATGAACATTTGGTGGATTCTCTTATTACGGTTTTTTGAAACAAAGCAAATGCAGAACTAATTAGAGCACTATCAGGTAGTACACCATTTGCCTTTTAAAACTTTAGTGATGATTGGGTGAAATAAATTTAAAATTTTTCTATGCAACTCAAGGAAAATTAATATCAATGGGAAAACATAATAAAAAGACATCTTATTTAATATAATTTTAAGGGTCTCATTTCCTCATCACTGAACAAGACACCCAACTTGTTCAGAGCTGTGATCCCAGTTCCATATGTTCTGTAGCAAGTTTCTTTTTGCAAAAATTATGGCCTTGAAAATGCAATGGAACAAAGTTAGGATCTCTCCCAAAATGAATAATTGTTTCTGTTCACATCATGAAGCATAGGAGTGGTACAGTTTTTGATGCATATGAGAGTCAATTTCAGTGTATGCACTGAGCAGGCAAATTGAGTTTTTAGAGATAATCCCATCTCAGGAAACAATAAAATCAATTACTGTGTTACATTCCACATGGCCCAGCAGAGAAAGAGCTATTTGCTGATGGTCACATGCAATGAGCATAAGTAGTGTTTGGGATATTGACTTTCAGAATTCATTTACAAAGACACACTAATTTGAAAAGTTATTAGACTACGAAAACAAGAACCATTGGTTTATGGCTAATAGTAGAAAATGAAATGATGGGAGTAGACATATGAAATTACATAAGGAAAAATAACTAAAAGTAAGAGGATCAAGAACAGAAACTTGAAATCGACCAAGTTTAAACAGAAGATATAGGAAATAAATATGGTGATGGAGACAGTGAAATTGTGAGTCCTATCAAAGAGGGAGGGAAGATTGGTATTTGGAAAGAAACCATAAGTAGTGGGTGGGGTGAAGAGATTCATATAATTGAATAACTGTTATGTTACAGACACTGAGATAAGGAAGAGAAAATCAAGAGGGGGATTACCAGTAATGTCAAAGGTCACAGAGAAGTCTAATAGGGGAAATGAAAGGGCCTTAAGGGCATTTAAGAGGTGGTGTTTATTCATAACAAGAATAATATCATCCACCAACACTTACACTAAATGTTGTTTTATATACTGCCATCTTGTCCTCCAGAGATTCAGTCTTACTGGGAGACTGGAATGACTTTGATGAGTAAATATAATAATATGGACTAGGAACTGTGGAACCTTGGACACAGAAAATCAGGAGACTATTTCTCACAGATTAGAAAGATTTATAAGTGTACTTGTTTTGTCCTACTATGCCCCTCATCCATAATGATCACCATTTATGTCCATTTTGGTCACCTAAATATATTTGGTATTTGTTCTCTCACTTCCACACTGAATCTGTCATCACTTCTTACCTGTATTACTACAGTGGCCTCCAAACCAGTATGTCTGCTTCAGTTTTACCTCATTGTCATCTAATCTCCAAGAATTGCCAGAATGTTCTTTCCATAATAAGGCTGAATGTAAAATACCCTTAATTAAAACCATAGACTTCAAACTAATTACCTAATACAAAAAAGCGTTTAAGGGGCTTCCCTGGTGGCGCAGTGGTTGCGCGTCCGCCTGCCGATGCAGGGGAACCGGGTTCGCGCCCCGGTCTGGGAGGATCCCACGTGCCGCGGAGCGGCTGGGCCCGTGAGCCATGGCCAATGAGCCTGCGTGTCCGGAGCCTGTGCTCCGCAACGGGAGAGGCCGCAACAGAGGGAGGCCCGCATACCACAAAAAAAAAAAAAAAAAAAAGCCTTTAATTACCTCGTCTTCATCTATGAAATCAAGAAAATCTGAGCAGCTATCATAACACTTGTTGCATTCTTTTGACTTTTCTATCTACTTTAGTTAGTTAGATGTTGTTCTGTTCTAGCTCCTTAGGGTTTAAAACAGTGCCTGGCATATATATATAACCATGCATTTAAAAAATTCCCCACACTGTATATTTCATCCTTATAACTTGTTTATTTTGTAACTGGAAGTTTGTACATCTTAATAGTTTTTGATGGATTGAATATATAGGTACATACAAACTAGTAGGAATGTTACTTTTGTCTACCTGTCCATACGCTATTTAAATAAAATTATAAAATTGATTGCACAAACACTGAAAAAGTTAGATGCTTTATAAACTTTCCATTGTACATCATTTTTCATAGCCTATATCCCTCCACAAAATTTTGAATGATAAATATACACATTACTTATTTTTTACTTAATACTTACAGCAGAAAAATAAATGGAAGGCAGTATCCCTTTTAAACCATATTTCTCCTGGAACATGGGCTTTAGAGACACACATTCTTATCCAGATTTTAGTCAGTGGATTAATTTAGCTGAAGCCTCCCGAGGACTCTGGTGTGCAACTCTGTCCCTGGAGAGAATTTTGGAACCACAGTAGCAACTCTAAGTAAAAAGAAGGTACTTTCTCAGATCTTTATATCTACAGTACCACAACTTCCAAATAATTAAGGAACAGGGCAACTCTGAATTGTTTATGCTAGAATGTACATGAACTGCTTTCTCTTCATCCTCTAAAGTCACAGTGTTCTTTAAGATTTCTAAGCAGATAGTTTGGAAGGCAAAAGATTACACTCAGCCCCATCTGCTTCCCTCTCTCCCATTCAAATAAAGACTAATTCTATTTACTATGTAACATCAATAGTTATTTAGCCAGACATAAATAAATTATAGAAAAATAAAAGATTTAGATAATTTCCACTGATTATATCAGTAGCTGCAGACCTAAGATAAGCAACTTTATTAGTTCTTATAACTTTCCCAGTTAACTTTCTTAGACAGATGTCTCATAATAGGGTTTGGTATATTACCAGAAACTAGCCATTTCTGGGTATGATCACTCAGAATGCTTATGGAATTTCTCCTAAGATTTTTAAGGGTTGAGAAATAAAACCACAAATATATACAAATGCAATAAATTAAATACAATTTTTAAATGTATAATGTATACATAATGTTGCAACCGCTATGGAAAAATTTTGGTAGTTCAAAAATTAGAATTGCCATATACCTAACAATCTCACTTTTGGGTATACATTCAAAAGAACTGAAAGCAGGGTCTAGAAGAGATAATTGTACATCCATATTCATAGTAGCTTTATTTACAATAGCCAGAAGGTAGAAGCAAACCAAATGTCCATCATCAGGTAAACATAAAAAAATGTGGTATAGGGCTTCCCTGGTGGCGCAGTGGTTGAGAATCCGCCTGCCGATGCAGGGGACACGGGTTCGTGCCCCGATCCGGGAAGATCCCACATGCTGCAGAGCGGCTGGGCCCGTGAGCCATGGCCGCTGAGCCTGCGCTTCCGGAGCCTGTGCTCCGCAATGGGAGAGGCCACAACAGTGAGAGGCCCACGTACCACAAAAAAAAAAAAAAAAAAAAAAAAAAAAGTGGTACACACATATAATGGAATATTATTCAGCTTTAAAAAGGAAGGTAATCCTATCACATTCTGCAGCATGGATGAACACTGAGGACATTATGCTAAGTTAAATAAACCAACCATAAAAAGACAAATGCTGTATGATTCCACTTATGTGACATATCTATAGTAGTAAAATTCATAGAAACGGCAAGCAGAATGTTGGTACCCAGGGGCTTAAGGGAAGGAGGAAATGGGGAGGTGTTGTTTAATTGGTATAGAGTTCAGTTTTGCAGGATGTGAAAGTTCTGGAGATCTGTTACACAGCAGTGTGAATATACTTACTACTGAACTGCATGCTTAAAATGTTTAAGAAGGTAAATTTTACGTTACGTACTTTTTGCTACATTAGTGAAAAAATTAGAAACCAAAATGAGATTTCTTGAGTTGGTATAAAGCTCTTTGTATCTCACTAAAATGGCAGTTCCTTCTTTTAGGTAATTTTTATACTTACACTAAATAAGCAGTGTGTAGCTTTCTATTTTAAATAGTTTTTTTTCTAGCATATTAAATATGTTTTATTTAATTCTTTGCTTCTTAGGTAAAAATATTTGTAAAATATCTCTACTTATTTTTCTACCCTTTCTGTGTAATGTGAAGAGTGGTTATTTTTGCCAAAGCAATTTTGCAGAAGTATTCATTGCCTTTTTTGGACATGTTTGTTCTTAGTTAATTATTTCTATCCCTTTGGCATAATTCATAACAAAACGAGCTTCATCATGTCAGGTGTTTACCTAGTGAAGCTCATTTCCCTCACTCTTCCCTAACTGCAGCAGAGATAATTCAACACCAGGAGTTTGAAATTTGCACTGCACGGAAAAGATAAAGGAAAAATATCTCCCTCTTATGAAAGAAGGTATCACTACAAATTACAAAAGCAAGAGGCCTGTAGAACTTGATTGGGTTTGGCTTTACAACAGCTGCTGTAGTTAACAATAACAAGTCCTTGACCCAAGGCTAAATGGGAGATTAAGTAATATAAACCCCTAGGATTTTATGATTTATTTCTAAGATTTGTTAGATACATAGGTTTAATTTTAAGATTACAAACAAGTATTATTCATATCATGCAATCTCTCTTTTAGACTACTCACTTGATATCCTCTTCTACTCAATTACTTTGTCAAGTCATAAATGGGAAGCACTGTAGACTCCAGGAAGTAGGAATGATTGGATAAGTGAACAGATAACTGTAGAAGATGGTACTTCCTTTTCTTCTTGCCTTAAATTTCAAAGACCTTTTATTTTTTTATATTTTTGCCAGAGAAAATAAAGATTTTATACAAGAACAAAGCTAAGAATGACAGTGGACTTCTCACTGGAAATCGTACAGGAGAGACAAGTGAAGCAACATCTTTACATCTATGAAAGAAATCTCTAGACTTAGTAAAAACATCTTTCAAATAGCATAACAAAAAACATTTTCAGACATATAAAAGCTGAAATGGAAAACAGTATGGTGGCTCCTCAAAAACTAAAAATAGAACCACCATAGCATCCAGCAACTCCACTTCTAGGCATACACCCAAAAAAACTGAAAGCAGGGACTCAAATAGATACTTGTACATTGGTGTTCACAGCAGCATCATTCACAACAGCCAAAAGGTACAAACAACCCAAGCTTCCACCAAGAGACAAATAGACAAACAAAATATGATACGTACAAACAATGGAACATTATTTGCCCCCAAAAGAAACTCTGATACACAAATTCACAGGTTCATGCTACAACAAAAGATAAACCTTGAGGACATTCTGCTAAGTGAAATAAACCTGTCACAAAAAGATAAATACAGTATGATTCTACTTACATGTGAGGTACCTAGAGTAGTCAAATTATAGAGACAGAAAGTAGGATAGTAGTTGGCAAGGAACGGGGGGAAAGCAGGAATGAAGAGTTGTTTAATGGCTATAGAGTTTCAGTTTTTGCAAGATGAAAAGAGTGCTGGTGATTGGTTGCATGACAATGTGAATGCACTTAACACTACAGAACTGTACAGTTAAAAATGGTTAAGATGGTAAATATTATGTGTATTTTTTTAACATCTTTATTGGAGTATAATTGCTTTACAATGGTGTGTTGGTTTCTGCTTTATAACAAAGTGGATCAGTTATACATATGTTCCCATATCTCTTCGCTCTTGCGTCTCCCTCCCTCACCCCTCTAGGTGGTCACAAACCACGGAGCTGATCTCCCTGTGCTATGCGGCTGCTTCCCACTAGCTATCTATTCTACCTTTGGTAGTGTATATATGTCCATGCCACTCTCTCACTTTGTCACAGCTTACCCTTCCCCCTCCCCATATCCTCAAGTCCATTCTGTAGTAGGTCGGTGTCTTTATTCCCGTCTTACCCCTAGGTTCTTCATGACATATTTTTTTCTTAGGTTCTGTATATATGTGTTAGCATATGGTATTTATCTTTCTCTTTCTGACTTACTTCACTCTGTATGACAGAGTCTAGGTCCATCCACCTCACTACAGATAACTCAATTTCGTTTCTTTTTATGGCTCAGTAATATTCCATTGTGTATATGTGCCACATCTCCCTCATCCATTCATCTGATGATGGACACCTAGGCTGCTTCCATCTCCTGGCTACTGTAAATAGAGCTGCAATGAACATTTTGGTACATGACTCTTTTTGAATTATGGTTTTCTCAGGGTATATGCCCAGTAGTGGGACCGCCGGGTCATATGGTAGTTCCAATTGTAGTTCCCTAAGGAACCTCCATACTGTTCTCCATAGTGGCTGTACCAATTCACATTCCCACCAGCAGGGCAAGAGTGTTCCCTTTTCTCCACACCCTCTCCAGCATTTATTGTTTCTAGATTTTTTGATGATGGCCATTCTGACTGGTGTGAGATGATATCTCATAGTAGTTTTGATTTGCATTTCTCTAATGATTAATGATGCTCCATACTGTTCTCCATAGTGGCTGTATCAATTTACATTATTCCCACCAGCAGTGCAAGAGGGTTCCCTTTTCTCCACACCCTCTCCAGCATTTATTGTTTCTAGAGTTTTTGATGATGGCCAATCTGACCGGTGTGAGATGATATCTCATTGTCGTTTTGATTTGCATTTCTCTAATGATTAATGATGTTGAGCATTCTTTCATGTGTTTGTTGGCGATCTGTATATCTTCTTTGGAGAAATGTCTATTTAGTTCTTCTGCCCATTTTTGGATTGGGTTGTTTGTTTTTTTGTTATTGAGCTGCATGAGCTGCTTATAAATTTTGCTGGTTAAACCTTTATCGGTTGCTTCATTTGCAACTATTTTCTCCCATTCTGAGGGTTGTCTTTTGGTCTTGTTTATGGTATCCTTTGCTGTGCAAAAGCTTTTAAGTTTCATTAGGTCCCATTTGTTTATTTTTGTTTTTATTTCCATTTCTCTCGGAGGTGGGTCAAAAGGATCTTGCTGTGATTTATGTCATAGAGTGTTCTGCCTATGTTTTCCTCTAAGAGTTTGATAGTTTCTGGCCTTACATTTAGGTCTTTAATCCATTTTGAGCTTATTTTTGTGTATGGTGTTAGGGAGTGTTCTAATCTCATACTTTTACATGTACCTGTCCAGTTTTCCCAGCACCACTTATTGAAGAGGCTGTCCTTTCTCCGCTCTACATTCCTGCCTCCTGTATCAAAGATAAGGTGACCATATGTGCATGGGTTTATCTCTGGGCTTTCTATCTGTTCCATTGATCTATATTTCTGTTTTTGTGCCAGTACCATACTGTCTTGATTACTGTAGCTTTGTAGTACAATCTGAAGTCAGGGAGCCTGATTCTTCCAGGTATGTTTTTCGTTCTCAAGATTGCTTTGGCTATTTGGGGTCTTCTGCATTTCCATACAAATTGTGAAATTTTTTGCTCTAGTTCTGTGAAAAATGCCA
>NC_041215.1:89559753-89560417 GCF_002837175.3 Physeter macrocephalus | reverse complement strand
TTGATTTCTTCAGTGATCACTTCGTTATTAAGTACTGTATTGTTTAGCCTCCGTGTGTTTGTATTTTTTACAGACCTTTTCCCGTAATTGATATCTAGTCTCATAGCGTTGTGGTCTGGGTGCATAAATATTTACAATTGTTATATCTTCTTCTTGGATCCATCCATTGATCATTATGTAGTGTCCTTCTTTGTCTCTTTTATTAGTCTTTATTTTAAAGTCCATTTTGTCTGATTTCAGATTTGCTACTCCAGCTTTCTTTTGATTTCCATTTGCATGGAATATCTTTTTCCATCCCCTCACTTTCAGTCTGTATGTGTCCCTAGGTCTGAAGTGGGTCTCTTGTAGACAGCATATACATGGGTCTTCTTCTTGTATCCATTCAGCCAGTCTATGTCTTTTGGGTGGAGCATTTAATCCTTTTACATTTAAGGTGATTATCGATATGTATGTTCCTATTACCATTTACTTAATTGTTTCAGGTTTGTTCTTGTAGGTCTTTTCCTTCTCTTGTGTTTCTTGCCTAGAGAAGTTCCTTTAGCATTTGTTGTAAAGCTGGTTTGGTGGTGCTGAACTCTCTCAGCTTTTGCTTGTCTGTAAAGGTTTTAATTTCTCCATCAAATCTGAATGAGATCCTTGCTGGGTAGAGTAATCTTGATTGTAG
>NC_041215.1:89558439-89559549 GCF_002837175.3 Physeter macrocephalus | reverse complement strand
CTCTTCAGATATTTTCTCAGTCCCTTTCTTTTTCTCTTCTTCTTCTGGGACCCCTATAATTCGAATGTTGGTGCGTTTAATGTTGTCCCAGAGGTCTCTGAGACTGTCCTCAGTTCATTTCATTCTTTTTTCTTTATTGTGCTCTGCAGTAGTTATTTCCACTTCTTTATCTTCCAGGTCACTTATCTGTTCTTCTGCCTCAGTTATTCTGCTATTGATTCCTTCTGGAGTATTTTTAATTGCATTTATTGTGTTGTTCATCGTTTCTTGTTTCCTCTTTAGTTCTTCTAGGTCCTTGTTAAATGTTTCTTGCATTTTCTCTATTCTATTTCCAAGATATTGGATCATATTTACTATCATTATTCTGAATTCTTTTTCAGGTAGACTGCCTATTTCCTCTTCATTTGCTAGGTCAGGTGGGTTTTTATCTTACTCCCTCATCTGCTGTGTGTTTTCCTGTCTTCTCATTTCGTTTATCTTACTGTGTTTGGGGTCTCCTTTTTGCAGGCTGCAGGTTCTTAGTTCCCGTTGTGTTTGGTGTCTGCCCCCAGTGGGTGAGGTTGGTTCAGTGGGTTGTGTAGGCTTTCTGGTGGAGGGGACTAGTGCCTGTGTTCTGGTGGATGAGGCTGGATCTTGTCTTTCTGGTGGGCAGGTCCACATCTGGTGGTGTGTTTTGAGGTGTCTGTGTCCTTATTATGATATTAGGCAGCCTCTCTGCTAATGGGTGGCGTTGTGTTCCTGTCTTGCTAGTTGTTTGGCATAGGGTGTCCAGCACTGTAGCTTGCTGGTCATTGAGTGAAGCTGGGTGTTGGTGTTGAGATGGAGATCTCTGGGAGATTTTCGCCATTTGATATTACGTGGAGCTGGGAGGCCTCTTTTGGACCAGTGTCCTGAAGTTGGCTCTCCCACCTCAGAAGCATAGCACTGACTCTTGGCTGGAGCATCAAGAGCCTTTCATCCACACGGCTCAGAATAAAAGGGAGAAAATGTAAAATGTAGAAAGAAAGAAAAGAGGATAAGATAAAGTAAGATAAAATAAAATAAAGTTATTAAAATAAAAAATAATTATTAAGAAAAAATTTTAAGTAAAAAAAAAAAAAAAAAAGGACG
>NC_041215.1:89557575-89558124 GCF_002837175.3 Physeter macrocephalus | reverse complement strand
TTGTGGAGCTTTAATCTGCTGCTTCTGAGGCTGCTGGGAGAAATTTCCCTTTCTCTTCTTTATTCGCACAGCTCCCAGGGTTCAGCTTTGGATTTGGCCCCGCCTCTGCGTGTAAGTCGCCTGAGGGCATCTGTTCTTCGCTCAGACAGGATGGGGTTAAAGGAGCAGGTGATTCGGGTGCTCTGGCCCACTCAGGCCGGGGGGGAGGGAGGGGCAAGGAGTGCGGGGCGAGCCTGCGGCGGCAAAGGCCAGCGTGATGTTGTACCAGCCTGAGGCGCGCCGTGCATTCTCCCCGGGAAGTTGTCCCTGGATCATGGGACCCTGGCAGTGGCGGGCTGCACAGGCTCCCAGGAGGGGAGGTGTGGATAGTGACCTGTGCTCGCACACAGGCTTCTTGGTGGCGGCAGCAGTGGCCTTAGCGTCTCATGCCCGTCTCTGGGGTCCGCGCTGATAGCCGCAGCTCACGCCCTTCTCTGGAGCTCCTTTAAGCAGTGCTCTTAATCCCCTCTCCTCGTGCACCAGGAAACAAAGAGGGAAGAAAAAGTCTCT
>NC_041215.1:89520389-89554093 GCF_002837175.3 Physeter macrocephalus | reverse complement strand
TGATGTTGCACCAGCCTGAGGCGCGCCGTGCATTCTCCCCGGGAAGTTGTCCCTGGATCATGGGACCCTGGCAGTGGCGGGCTGCACAGGCTCCCAGGAGGGGAGGTGTGGATAGTGACCTGTGCTCGCACACAGGCTTCTTGGTGGCGGCAGCAGTGGCCTTAGCGTCTCATGCCCGTCTCTGGGGTCCGCGCTGATAGCCGCAGCTCACGCCCTTCTCTGGAGCTCCTTTAAGCAGTGCTCTTAATCCCCTCTCCTCGTGCACCAGGAAACAAAGAGGGAAGAAAAAGTCTCTTGCCTCTTCGGCAGGTCCAGACTTTTTCCCGGACTCTCTCCCGGCTAGCTGTGGCGCACTAACCCCTTCAGGCTATGTTCACGCTGCCAGTCCTCTCCTTGTGATCTGACCGAAGCCCAAGCCTCAGCTCCCAGCCCCTGCCCGCCCCATCGGGTGAGCAGACATCCTCTCGGGCTGGTGATTGCCGGTCGGCAGCGATCCTCTGTGCGGTAAGCTCTCCGCTTTGCCATCTGCAGCACCCCTGTTGCTGTGCACTCCTCCACGACTCTGAAGCTTCCCCGCTCTGCCACCCGCAGTCTCCACCCACGAAAGGGCTTCCTAGTGTGTGGAAACCTTTCCTCCTTCACAGCTCCCTCTGTATTCTTTTGTCTCTGTTTATTCTTTTTTTCTTTTGCCCTACCCAGGTACGTGGGGAGTTTCTTGCCTTTTGGGAGGTCTGAGGTCTTCTGCCAGCGTTCAGTGGGTGTTCTGTACGAGTTGTTCCATGTGTAGATGTATTTCTGATGTATCTGTGGGGAGGAAGGTGATCTTCGCGTCTTACTCTTCCACCATCTTCCCCTTGATCCTCAAAGACCTTTTAAATTACATTTCTTAATAGAATGTTATATATGATTAAGCTATTTTCCCTCAACAAGAATTTTCTCTTCCTGCCTTCTTCATTCCTTTTCTCATTAACAGAATAAGAAAAGACAGTGTAGAAATAGATGCTTTTGTTCCTGAGAAAGTTGTACATATCACTAAAGATCCATACAGGTAGAATTAATGCCAGACTTCGGTGGAGACAAGGCCTTTGAATTTGGACTACTCTTACGGAACCAAAGGGAGTAGGAAGCTTTATTAGTATTAAAAATGGTCATTAACAAGTTAGTACTTCTTAAAGCAGCATAGCCCCGTTAGGAAACAGTTGAAATTTTATAATCGAATGTAATTGAAATTTAGCTGCAATTTTATGAAAACATACCTATAGAATTATGGTGTTGGCTTGAACATTTAATTAGAAACCTGATTTGTACTTTAAGGGGAAATTCCACAAAAGTTAACATCTTTTTTCATAGGTCCAAGCAGGCAGTGGAAAGGTTAGGATAGTAGAGGGTGACCTGAGATAAAAATAAGTGCTAGAGCAGGGAGAGGAGAAAAAATGATCACAAAATAATGAAATTGTATAATTTTTCAATGAGTGTCTCCAAATTCTTGTCACCATTTTTTTCAATGTCCAAACAAAAACTATCTCAGAATCTATATATGTTAACCTCTTTGTTCCTCAGAACAAGGGCATTAGCTTTAATTATTCTCTAAAGCTTACCTCTCAAGTTTAACTTAATATAAAAATATGGTTTTTATGGCTCTCAGTGATAATCACAGGTACCATTCACAAGTATTTCCCAACTGAACATCTCTCCCCAAGGAAATCAGTCTTCCATTATGGTTTGGGAAAACATTTTTTTTCTTTACAGTTGTGAGTCTGCTTTTTGTCTCCTTCTTTCATCAAGTTCAGGGTCTCAACCATGGTCTTTATTCCACTACGAGTGAAAAAATATGTATTTTCAAAATATAATAATCATTTTAGAATTGCATGCTGCCCTCAGTGGTGACAGAGCTTATTTCATGATTAAACATACTAATTAACAAACATATAAGTATGTATGGTAGGATTATGTCCCAAGTTCAGGATTTGACAAAGGTTAATGAGTAGATCCTAGCCTTATATTTACAAAACTAAAATGCTTCATAGGTGTCTAGATGTGGCCTCTCTCGTCAAAGCAAATTTAAGCTTCCACTATAGAATATACAAAATATATAAATATACATAGGCATAATTATTCTCATTGCTGTCCCTGAGAAACAGGATAAAAATATTTCACAGATTATTCCATAGATGTGAACATGTTAAAAAAAATATTTAGGAAAGCAGTAAATTCAAAAGAGCATAATATAATCACTCGTAAAGCATGATCTCTAAATCAACAGGTTCTGTGATGAGTTGATTAAAAATTCATTGAAATCATCTGAAAAATCACAAAATTATTTAAAAACAAAAGAAACAGAAAGCTTAGACTTTTGGGAAAGACAACATGTGTTAGAAATTTCTGTACCTATGTCTTATTAAAATGGGTAACAATGATTACTCTTTTTTCAACATCATGTGAAGTGATTCAGTTTGCTTCTCTTTATTTGTTGCAAAAACTTTGTGAGGTACTTTTTTAAATGTGAGAGAGAGACTTAGTCTCCAGTGTGTGGCTTTGAACTTATTCATTCTTGCAGGGACCTACTTCAGGGAAGTCTGGGATTGACCAGAAGCCACTGGTCCCAAGGTCAGGAGTAGCAGCAGCAGGAACAGGAGCAATAATAGGTAGGCTCTGGACTTAGACCATGCCTGGAGACATTTGGACTTAGTCTCTGATGCAAAGACTTCTCTCTTCTGCTCTATTGGTTTTTGTTCCCTGAGTCCTTTGACTTACACTGCACTCATTCCCACTTGACTCCCCTCTCTGGGGTGCTCATTCCAATGTTCATGCTCTTCCTGTTCAATTACTTGTTTTTCCCGGTCCTGGGAACACTACATAAAGCTTGTTTGGCATAAATATAAAAAAATACCTAAAAGAAAGAACTGCCATCTTAGTGAGATACAAAGAGATCTACACCAATTCAAGAAATCTCATTTTGTTGAAAGGATAAAGGAAACCACTCTAGTGGTTAGGGAATTGAGAATGAAATACTAGGGACTCAAGTTTTAAAAGACAGTTGGAAAAACAGAATCCCTGGAAGAAATGAAGATAGTACGTGTTTCTATTATTCTATCTCTAGATTGAGATTCCATCTCAATATTACAAGAGAATGGTGTATGAATTCACTGTAATTAAATATTCTGTAAGACAAAAGTGATTTTTTTAAAAAGGCATTTGAAATGTGGTTATAAAATCCAAGGTCATGGTTAATTATTCAAAGGGTGAGCAAATCTGAGGTAAGCTAAAACACTGAATGCCATTTTAAGAATACTTCCTCTAGCTGAGTCTTAGTTTTATTTAAAACTCAGGAAGGAAAACAGGAACTAATACAAAGTGGTGATTCTTTGAAGAAAACCAGTTAAAAATTAACATTAAAATAAAATTAGAAATAAACCTATAAAACTCTTAACAGGTTTACATAATGTGCTAGCATTTTGATAAATAACTGACTTCCCATCTTCCTTCTTCACGTGACAACAACCCTGTTGTACTTAAAAAAAAATATTTTATAGAGTACTTTGACTCATAGTGATGTCTGTGACGAATATAAGAGCTAATGAAGAGAAGGGGTATATGAACTCCCTTGCTTAAATCTAGCTTAATTGAAAAGAATTAATAGTCAAAACAAGAAAATTAAGTAAAAATGACTGTGAGATGAGAACATGAGGATTGTTGAAAGGGCAGAGGGAGAAGAAGAAGCATGAATAGTTGCAGAAATATTCAAGCTATATTCATATTAATCTATATGAATTAATCTATTAATCTCAGAGCTGCACTTCTGAGATCACAATTTGTAAAATAGTGCTATGTGTGAATAATTCCAGTTCCTTAACTTGAGCTACTCTTGTTGGACACAATTTTGGACATACTTTTTACAAAATTGATGATACATTTTAATTTTTTTAAAGTTTCATGTCTGTTTTTACAAATACCTTCTAAAATGCATACCCCATTAAGAAATGTGAACAGTTGGGGATTGTACTCTCTTCATTCCCTTCTTCACATAAGTGCATTTTCCCAAGGCAGCAACTCACATCAACTACTATTACAATGTATTTCATAAAATAAGACTCACTTGGGGTAGTTTTTCTCTTTCATTCAGAAAGCACTGACAGGTGCTTACATGTGCCATATACTAAGAATGCAGAGATGAAAGAGCAAGATCTAAAGGCATATGAGACTGTGACTATATGAATTGCAATAAAGTGTTTGGTTGTAAACCGATATAATCGTAGCGTCAGTATGGACCTCTGATTTACCTTCCTCTGGAAAATGGTTATGAGTATTATTGTTTCAAATTCAACTCTCCATTCTTTTAAGGGATCCAATTTTAACTGGGTAATGTACTAAAAATCAAATATATAACAATATGGTCTATGGGTTTTTCAGTACCCTTGTAGAAAAGCTGTGAAGCTGTGCTGAGACTGCTGATAACTGATTCTAAGAGCAGTATGTAGGCTGTGACTAAGATTCTTAGGAATCTCTTTAGATAGATAGATGATAGATACATAATAGACACAAATCTTATTGAGTGGGAAATTTTTTCACCTTCCTATTGCTTATAAGAGACACATTTAAAACAGAAAATATTGAGTATAAAATTACGGGAAAGTTTATACAAAGCAAATATTAATCAATAAAACCTAGTGGCTACATCAGTATCAGAAAAAATAGACCTTAGGAGAAACTAAATGTGAAAAATCAATCAACATATAACAAGATCTTAGTAATTAGAGAAATACAAACTAAAATCACAGTGAAATTTATACTCAACACCACCCCTCATACACACACATCACCCAACATTAAGGTAACAAAGTAGTAAAGTCTGATAACACCACTTATTTGTGAAGATGCAGAGCAGCCAAGTTGTAGCAGGAAAAGAAATTGATACCACTTCAGAAAATAACTGGGAATTATTAAGTACAGTAGAAAATGAACATACCCATGTCTCATCGATTCTATTTATTCTAGAGAACTCCTTGTACTTGTGCAATACTAGACATGTAAATACGATATCCTGTGTTGTTCATAATAGCAACAGCTCTTAAGCCCCCAAATACCAAAATGTCCATTTGACAGAGTAGATAAATACACTGTAACATTTTTGTGCTTGTACTATATGGGATATCCTGCAGCAGTGAAAATAAAGGTGAGGTACAGGTATCCCTTTGGAGGAGCAGGAATTTAATTATTAATCTAAAAGCAAACTGTGAAAAATACAAAGTTATTCCCTACAGGTATGTTAAAAAAAATTAAATACTGTATATGTGAAAGTATAATAAAATTTTGAGTAAAGGAAAGGAATAATACACAAAAAGTTTATATTGGTTACTTTTGGAGAGGAGGGAGGATGGGGGTGAAAATGGAGACTAGCACATGGTAACTATGGTAGATTGATATAATAATATTTACAGTGTTCACTTTCCCATGTGAAATGTTGAATATAAATACGTTAGTTTTTTTATTCTTAAATTATTCATATATGTATAGGCTCTTTTATATATTCAATATATTCCATAATAAATATTCTACAAAGACTTAATAAATATATAGATGCTGAATAACTAAAAGAGAGTCTGACCAGTTAGAGTGTTGATGGAAGGATGTGTTTCAAGCTCTGTCCTCAAGAAAGTTAACACTATTTTTCCAGTCTGGGCTCTGGGAAGAAAATTATGACTTAAAATCCTTTCCTAATTGGTATATCCTGGCTTTGATAGTATGTCTCTTGCATACAAATGTCTATTCTTAATACAGTATTGAAATCCATTTTGCTCTTGTAGAATGTTGGTGGTGATGCCTCTTTTTCCTACAGCCAGACCACTGTCTCCATGCTATCATGTATCCAGTCTTGAAAAGTCCCAGTGAACTCTGACAGATTAAAACCAACGTTAACAAAAACAAAATAATAGCAAAGTTGAAAATAGTTATAACTTTTGAATATCTGTGACAGAATAAACATGTTAAAAATATGGAGTTTTATAAAACCTCCTTAGAAAAATAAATTGCTTTTGGCAATTCAAACAAGCAATGATCTTGTAAAATAAAATTTTCTAGTGACATTTGAAAGGGGATCTCCAAATAGAACTTCTCTTTTACAAGTGGCTAATTGTAGTTTTGGATGGACAGTTTGGCATTTAAAATTGAAGGTAAATTAGTTTATGAAACCAATTACACCCACAATTTTTTTTAATGTACAGTTTTACTCTAGTAAGTGATTTAGACGATATAAAGAGCTTATAAACAACAAATATATATAAAAATTCTAATAAAGCAAGATTCCTTTGGGCGCAAGAGTATTGTGGGCCTCCCATGTCTGTCATACATAGCTACTGCTAAAAAAATGCAAGGACACAGATGTTTTTTCTCTTTTTTCCACTTTGATGTTATACTTAAATATACAGTGATTTCTTAATCTCTACCACAATTTTCAAATTTAACTATATTGATACAAAATAAGTTACTATGTTGACAAATAAGATATAACTTTTTATTGACCTGGTAGCCAAACTTCAATACTTAAATTGAAGAAAATGGACAATTTTGAGGATTTTTAGATGGAATAGTTCCTTAAGAATGCTATCATATATTCATTCATCTCCACATAACTCTGGGAACTAACATCATTCCCTTGCTTCTGGTAGGTACTTAATAAAGATTTATTAGATTATTTTAAATTGAAAAAATAAAATCATTTACACACTTTCCCATGATACGATTATTTTACATAAATTCACTTCACTCTGACTAGAACATCAATACAAACATAAAATTAAAATCATAATTTACTTAATTCAAATAAGTGAAGAGTTGGAGGAGAGAGGTTCAGAAAACGGAAACCCATTACTGTTTTGGCATGAACCTAAATACCTGTTTCTTTTAACATCTACTTGTTAAGAACTTACTGCATTAGGTGTCAAGAAAATTACAGAAATAGATAATATAAAGTTCTTGGTCTTAATGTGTTTAGAGAGAAAAAATGAGAATAAGTAAATATATGTGAATATATATAAAATACGTACAATGAACTGTATCAACATCTCTACACTTTAAATCATGGTGAAACTAAGCTAAATTCTTTTCCTTGGGCTTCCATTCATTCAGGCTTTTGCAGAGGTGGTTCCATCTGTTTATGAGGGCCTCATCCTCTTACACAATCACCTGGTAAACAGCTCCCCATCCAATCAAAGTCCTCTGGAGAAGACTCCATTTACTTACTAGATAGTCTTATATGCTCTGCATGTTCCCACTGCACTTTGCATATCCTTCCCTTATTGCAGTTGTTTCTATTCCTGTATGATGATTGCAAACATGGATTGAGTATGTATACTTTTTATATCCTCCAACAATTAATGGGCATTTAAAAACAACATGAATAACTTAGTCAATTGTATAAAGACCTAAATTTCTAATAAAATAACCTCTGCTGGATTTTAAATTAAGAAATACAATTAAATCACAGAAATAAAATTAAATACCTGTTTGGATAAAGGGGATTTCTGCACATTTAAGAGTTGAGGCAGATTTGACCTTACAGAATTTAATAAAAAGCAGCCTATAATAACAGAGAAAATCCTTGGATTCAAAAGAAAAACTGGATTCAAGGTTAAAATTCACACATTACTCCCTTTCTGAGCCTGGACAGTGTTTTAATCTAAGTGTTCATTTCCTAAAAGGGTAAAAAGGAATAGATTTCTGACCTACTTATGATAGGATTATTGTGATAAAAGAGAAATATGGTGCAGTCACTGGGCAAATAAAGAGAATTATACAAATGCAGAGTATTTTAAATTATGAAAATGGAAATTTTATATAGTATGGATATATCAAACAAAGAAATGGCCTGGTGTCTCAGATTTCTTAAGAAAAAATTTGGAAAATATAAATGGAATGCATGAAGATAGGGAAGAATGGACGCATTTTTAACTACATAGCAGTAAAATGGAATTTTCCTAAGCATTAAATTTGGAGTTACAATGAATGTTTTATAAGTCATTTTGTGAAATTTTTGCTTTGCATAAATATTAGAAAAACATTTCTAGGTGTATTAACTATTTTTAAAACCAGAAAATCCTCTCCCAGTAGCTAGCACCCATCACCTAGTGGAAAACATAGATCTCTTACATAACTATAATGCTTATATGTTAAAAGTCACTTGGGTTCTTCAGAATAGCAAGTTGCCTCAATAGATAATAGTCTTACCAAGGAACAACCAGGCCTCCATAAATATTTATTTTTAAAAACTTAGTTATTATACATTGTACACAAACTTTTAATAAACACCTTCACTGCAACCAATTTGAAATAATTTAGGACCACATATAAGTGAATAAAGATATAAAAGAATCAGGAACATAATGGAATATCCACATATTGTAAGTAAGTATGACACTAAAATTTAGCTAGCAGTCATCAAAATCTTTTATTTACTGTTTAGTGTCTAGAATCTGATATATATATATTTTTTTTTCTGTGGTACGCGGGCCTCTGACTGTTGTGGCCTCTCCCGTTGCGGAGCGCAGGCTCTGGACGCGCAGGCTCAGCGGCCGTGGCTCACGGGCCCAGCCGCTCCGCGGCATGTGGGATCTTCCCGGACCGGGGCACGAACCCGTGTCCCCTGCATCGGCAGGCGGACGCGCAACCACTGCGCCACCAGGGAAGCCCTAGAATCTGATATTTTACAAATGTTTTTATTTTGAAGTCAGAAAACATAAATTGATTATTTAAAAATAAAATTTCATTTTAATGATACATGAATCAAATACCAATGGTAATATTTGTCATAGGAACACATTTTAACATGCTGTCTAGCTGACAACAGTAAGTATAACTTGTTATCTACAAATTATTTTAGCATTTTTGCCTTTCCCTTTTGCAACCAAAGTGAGGAGATTAGTTATGCTTACTTTTGGCAGGGTTAGGGAGGTGAAATAAAGTGCGATTTAAGCATCAAATTATCATTAAAAATTCCATGGACCAATGTACCATTAACAAATTATACCAACTAAATTGATGATGCACTATGATATCTACCTGGCACCTAATACACATATTCAGAAGACCTGGGCTTGAGTTTCTGCTGAACCAATATTGTGATTTTTGGGTAAAAGCTTTGATGTTTCTGAACTAGAAATTTCTCACCTAAAAGGGAGGTAAAATACACACCTTAAAGAGTTATATTAAAACAGGTAATGCGTGCGTGCGCACATTCATACATATACACACACACAACCCCCAAGACAAAATTAACTTAGAGCGTGTTTTAGTAACTTAGAAAAATGCTTTTGTTATTAAGAATTTTTAAAACTTCTGTGCTTATTTCTGGTTGATGCTTTTAAGACAGTGATGCCACATTGATGCCTTAAAGTTATCCTGAACTTTTCCAGGAATCATCTGGAAAAATGAATGGAATTGCTTTAGAAGTTATTTTCTTGACTGCTTTTCCTGGTTATGTATTATCAGCTTTTATTTCTATATTCACATTCAGCATCTCCCCGCTATGTTTTGTTCAATTAACCATTAATTAGGATATACTGTGTGCCAGGAAATATTCTAGGTCCTGGAGAATATTGAGAAAGTGAAAGACAAAGAAAACCTAATGCCTAACCTCCTAAAAATTATAGAACCATGAGGGAGACAACCATTAATTATGGAAACAAACAAATGTTGAATTGCAACTATAATCAATATATGGCTATAACTATTAAATAAAATCTTATTCCTAATGAATCTTACCTGGTTAGAAAGATTAGAGAATTCCAGAGGATAGACTATTAGAGCTGAGATTTAAATGATGTACAGCAATCACATAGGTGAAAAGGAATGGATGGTAAATAGTATTACAAATAGAACAGCACATGCAGGCTTCTAACTCAATACCTCTAATTTCTAGGCCACTAAGTTCTGCCAGTCATTCACTTTTCATCCTTGCTTGGCTTTGTTTCCTGGCACAATGGTTCAATCATGTTTGATTTATGCCATATTCCAGTCACAGCCCAATATTAGGCATTCTATATTGGGTGCCTTCTCTAAATTTTGGATCAAGAAGGGAAGCAAGTTTCTTCTCCCCTCCACTACCCCAACACATGCCAGTGCACATACTCCATGTAAGATTTCCTTAGCCTTACATCATGATAGTACCAGTACATTTTTACCAGACAAACTCATTTCTTAAAATGCAATAAAGTTTATATACCTGTTTCTTTAAAGAACAGATGACAAAGATGGCAAACTTGTCTCTCCAAGAAAAGAATGCACACTTTTTCTTACACTCACATCAGGTGATCAAAGAGCACCCTTTGTCTTTATATAGACATGGTCTACACACCTATCTGAAAAGCTCTTATGTCCTACAGACTTCTATTTTTAGTAAATTTGATTAGATCCTACGAACCCACTAGTTCTCAGTGAAGGCCAGTAGATATCTGTTATCCATGGAAGTAATGTTCTCTTTCTCACTATAGGAATAGAATAAGAGAGGATAGTTTTACACTTGTATACTTGTATATTAACTTCACCTGCTGGAAGAGTATGACAGTGATTCTAAGAGTTCTAGTAGGTTTGTGAGGTCTTGCTAATTGGAAAACAGCCAACTGTATCATCCTTGACGATTTTCCATTGAAGTCCATTCTCTGTTTTCCTGGTTATGGCTCGGCATACTTTTTTTTTTTTTTTTTTTTTTTTTTTTTTGCGGTACGCGGGCCTCTCACTGTTGTGGCCTCTCCCGTTGCGGAGCACAGGCCCCGGGCATGCAGGCTCCGCGGCCATGGCTCACGGGCCCAGCCGCTCCGCGGCATGTGGGATCTTCCCAGACCGAGGCACGAACCCGCGTCCCCTGCATCGGCAGGCGGACTCTCAACCACTGAGCCACCAGGGAAGCCCCTCGGCATACTTTTAAGTTACACTTTATTTAACTTCAAACCAGGCCAGGAATGGCATTCCAAATTAGATCTGTACCTGGAACAGAATTTATTTTAGACAAAATGGTGAAGTACAGAAAGTTCTTCGGTGACCCTATAATCCAACATCTGCAGAATTTAGAGTTTTGATGGTAATCTCTTTGTTTCTCTGAAGCCCTCGCATGGATTCTGTTCCTTATTAAAACTCTTTTCATGAGGTGACTTTTGAATTCCATCATTTTTTCTAGATTAATTGATTGAATTCTTCTGTAAGGAAAAGCTTTCTCTTGATTAATTTGTTTCAGAATGGTCTCACTGATTCTTATTTTACTCAATGAGTTATAATTTTTTACTAGTATTATTTCAATGCTCAGATTGCCCCAAATTTGGCCAGTGGAGTCCCTTTAAATTGCTTCTGTGTTCGTTGACATGCCTTCATTAATCTCTAAGTGCTACCTTGCTTTCTGTCACTACAAAGATATCCAGGCATATCTTTTACTTTTCCTGCCCTTGGTCTAAAATCACTTGGTTCTCATAATAATTGATTTAGGCAATAGTCACTAATTAATGTTAAACCTAGTGCTGAATGTTTGAAGAGTAATCAGATATTTACATAGTCTCAAAGTTCCTCCCACAGCATCCTACCACAAGATGCTTTTAGTTATAATGAGAAAAATAGTCATTTTACAATGAAGAAAACTAGCAAACACCATCTTAATCAAGTGATCAAAGCTGGACCATCACCAGAAAGTGATAAAACAAAATCATGTTCCCCCTGATATGATGCACATGAAAGGAACCGGCACTGGGAATCTGGTACTTTTCAAAATATATATAAGCATAATCTAAATATCAAACCCTGCCTAAGGGATACTCTGCAAAATAACTGACCTACTCTTTGAGAAGTCAGTCTCATGACACACAAAAAAAGAGAAACTGTTGTAGATTAAAGAGACTAAAAAGACATGACAACTGAATTTAATTCATAGTCTGGGATTTTCTTTTCTATAAAAATATTATTGAGACAATTATCAAACTGTCAAATCTCATTAAATACTGAAGATTATATATTATCTTCAATGTTAATTTTGATTATGATAACTGGTCTGAATTTATCTTAAAGTGTGTCTTGGTTTTAGAAAATATACAACAAAGCATTTAGGAATAAATAGGCACCTTGCCTGCAACTTCCTTTCAAATGATTCAGAAAAAAAAAATACTATCTTAAGAGTAAATATGATAAAACTATGAACATTTGGGAAATCTGGGTAAAGAGATACAGAAATTCTTTGTACTACTCTTGTAACTTTTTGTAAGTCTGAAATTGAATATTGTGCTACTATAATCAAAGAAAAATACAAAGGAAACGAATGTCAACATCTTGAAATTTACATAGTCTCAAAATTCCTCCCACAGCATACTACCATCTTGAAAGAGTGTGATTGCTACTTGGAATGACATGTACTGTGGTGCTGGGCATCCCAGAAGTGATCTTTGTTTTTTTCCTTCCTTTAAATAAGTAACAATCCCCAAAGGTAGCTAATCATTAATTTATTTAATATTAAAAAATTCTATTGATCATAGTAACTCATTTAAATTTTATGTTTTAATTGGAACAATATTGGAATATCAGAGATTTTAAAAAAGAGAAGTTTCATGAACTCAGAAAAAATAATTGGACTAGGTGATGAATTAAAAATGAAGGAAACAGAGGAAATCACTGCGTCCTAACTGATTCTAGCATCTTACTGACATTAGCAGAAAGAAGAACTCAGAAGGACTTTTTCTATTAATTATTCACAGCCCAAGACTGCAAAGCTTTAAAAAAGGAACTTAAGATCAACTTAAATCAGGTCATATTTCTCATTAGGCTTTCTTCCTCCACTAATGCTGGGGTGTATTTTTTTTTCTACTTCTATCTCTACATTTGTTGGAACCTAAGGGTTCCTGATGATTTTCTCCAGAGTAATCTGGCAAAAAAAAAAAAAAAAAAAGAAAAAGAAAAAAATTGCTGAACTTTAACAAATGATTTACTACATTTTTTTAACATAGAAAAATATCTAACTCATTTATGTTTTATCCTTTGTTTTTGAATATTTCTATAAGCATTGCCAGTCATAAAATAAACACACCCTAGTATTTTGTACTTTGATATATAATTAGAGGATTTTTCCACCTACCATTTGGTATAGCAAAATATGAGAGGTTTTTTTTTAATTCTTAGAAAATTTATGGAACTAAAAAAAAAATCGGCCAATATGGTTCCAAAAGTAATTATATAATAGCACATCTATTACTAAAATTAAATTTGAAAATATTATATACTACCTATAATGACCCAAAATAGGCTTATTTCCTCTGGTGGCTATGTGTGCAATAAATATTAATATATTCTCTGTTTATTTAACTAGTTACTGCTCCTTGGCTATTTCCTGTACAAATTTAAAAATTAACTAATTCTAATCTCTTTAGAATACAACTGATAAGTATGTTCTGAAGTTATACTACCATGACTTTTCCTAAGATTTATGTCAATTGAAACCACTTTCCAGCACCTTGGCTCCATTACTTTAGCTTTATATATTTTTTTAAATTTTGTTTTAATTTTTAAACAGATGTCAGTTTGGGAAATAATTAAAAACACACTACATCCTTATGGAATTTAGTGTTCAAATTCAAATATGTTCCTATGCATTTTGTATTCTACCCTACAAACTCAATGGAATGAAATTTTGGTCAGGTGCTTTTCTTAAGTTATTTCCTAGTTCCCTTCTAATTTGGCCAAGTTGGGCCAAACTGTTTCATAGTACACCCCGTGAGAAAATGCTCTGTTTTCCCAGTATTCTTTGTCTTCACCATACTGTTTGGCACAATTTCATCTCCCTTCCATCTTCATAATCACGCTTTTTTTTTTTTTTAGGTTTTGGTTGTCTGGGGATCCTATAGTTATCCAGACAACCTATAAGAATTGTTTTATAGTGTCAATCAAGCCAATGTTAGCTTATGACACAGATAATACTGTTGGCTCCTACTCAGATTACGGCTTACTGATAGAACTGCTCTGTAAATAATAGCAAAAGATGGATCATGGAACTTTAGCTGGACAGAGAAGGACATAAGCCAGAATGGGCAGAGTAAAAAATATAAATCAGTGAAGTCAATATTGGCTGTTTCCAAAAGGTCTAAAGAGTGTTAAAATAAAGCTATTAAAGAGAGTTAGTTACAGGGAAAGAGACTGGAAAATGAAGTTGGAAAATTGGGACTTCAGAAGTGGTACAGCAAGTTCTAGTAGCAGTAATTTTCAGGGTTCGGCCATGGGAGAAGGTAACTAACTGACAGTGGTAAACAAGCTTTTGAAAAATGCGGCAGTCATACACAGCAAGTTTAAGTTGTTCTACAGGTCATGGGAATCTGATGTTCTTGAGTCTTACAAGAAAGCAACACTGAAAGAATAACTGTGAGTCAGGAAAAAGATGATCGGCTTGTTAAGGTTTTATAAGTGGAAGTCCCTTGTCCGTGGCAACCCCCACAGTCCCAGGCAAATTGGAACAGTTGGTCACCTTAGGTGAATGAGTGTGAGACCAGGAGTGAAGAAGGTAGAAGTTGCATAAGGACCAAAAATTTTGTAGGAAAAAGAAGGTATGACTGCCAGGAAGTGGCAATGAAAGTGAGGAGGGAATCTTCTCTCTCTTGATATGTAACACTTGGGAGGAAAAAAAGCAAACCAATGTTGAGAAGGCAGTGAAGGAGTTTTTGCAAAGGTTAATGTGATTTTGTTAAGACAAGGCTATCTAGGGATACTCTGTGATGGTGTTGAAGAAAAAGTGATTGTGCTAAGGGCAGAAGTTGATGAGCCCATAGTGCAAAGGTAGTGGAGAGAGAGAAAGGAATGGAGGACAAGGAGACACCATAAATGAATTTATGGAAAATCGTGAGGTTTAGATCAGATGACATATAATGAGCAAAATGATAAATGATGACTTTTATGGTGACTGAGATACATAGGGAGAAGCAATGGAATCAATTATTATAGACTCTTTAGAAAAATAGGCCATAAAACTATGGTCTGGAATGTTCTTTTTGGTAGTATGTTGACTTCTGGGCCTCTACCCCTTGGGCTGCACAAGGTAATATTTCAGCATAATAAGACTTTCTTCCAACTTCCCCAGATGGTGTGATTAAGATGAGAGGGGCTGCTTCCCAAGTCTGCTGTTCTAAGGTGTAGGGAGGAAGATGCTGCCTCAGTTTTGCTGCAGAAGTTCTTTCTAGCTTTGACCTATGTCTACTAGTTGGGCTAAAGCAGGTACCCAGGATGCACTTCCTTGCCTGGAATTAAGCATAGGGCTTATAGTGGATTCCCGCTGTTGTACTCTGCTCACTCCCTTTCTTTGAATCTCTAGGATCTGATTCACAAGAAGTTGCTATGTATAGATACTTTTCTGTTTTCTTTGTCCAGCTGATGTTGGAAACAACAGAAATAAACGACCCATGTTACAGTTTGCTCTTTAAAATATAATTTTATACAGTAGAGATCTCACACAGTTTAAATTTGTGAGAATAATTGAGAAAGACTTGGCCTTCAAACACTTAAAATGACTTTTATAGGTGTATTTCCACCATTCATCTAAATGCCGTAAGGGAAACCATTGCTGTTTTATGGTTGGTTCAGCTTTTAACAGCTTTAGATTTTGTTTTGAAAATGAGTGCTAGGGAAATCACTTGTTAACTATTGCATATTTAACAATATTGATTTTCACGGTGCAGACACAATAGGTAAAAACAGTGCTTGTTGGTCTAGCTGCTTCCAGAGCATTATTATAAATTCCTTCTCACATTAGCTTGAATTAATGCTTGGTATCCACACTTGACATTTCCTGGAAATTTAAATGTTATCTTCTTCTTATTAGATGTATTAGATGTAGTCAGATACCACAAAATTATTTACTAATAAAATTAAGTAGATAGATTTTTCCACTAGCTGAGGATAAGATTAAGGAGCAATTGTTCAATAACAGGAAATAGAACTTACTTGAGTCATCACCTTTTTATTGTTATTTTCCTAAATAGAACAAGTCCCTGGTAGACACTAGATTGAGAGAGAGCTTAATATAATTATATACCTGTGAAATTATTACCAGTTTTGACAGAAATGCCTCTGAGAAATTTAATAACTCAATGTCAAGGGATCTTGTATGCCTTTTATAAGCAGAGAAAAATCCAGGAAAGAAAATCTGTGCACATTAATATCTTTGCATTAGATATAAATATGTGCAACAAACATATAAAAGATGCTTATTGTTACTATTATTAGGGAAATACAAATCAAAACCATAGTGAGATACCATTTCATATCCATTAGGTTAGCTATTATTGAGATAATAGAAAATAACAAGTGATGGTGAGGATGTGGAGAAATTGGAACCCTTGTGCAACTCCTGGTGGGAATGTCAAATGGTACAGCCCCTATGGAAAACAGTATGGTGGTTTCTCAAAGAATTAAAAATACAATTACCACATGGTACAGCAATTCCACTTCTGGGTTTATGCAAAAATAAAACCTGAAAGTAGGGACTCTAATAGATATTTGTACATCCATGCTCATAGCAGTATTTTTCACAATAGCCAGAAGACAGACTTAACCCAAGTATTGATCACTGGATGAAGGGATAAACAAATGTGGTCTCTCTGTACAGTGGAGTGTTATTCCGACTTAAAAAGGAAGGAAATTCTTTCACATGCTACAACATGGACGAATTTTTAAGACACTGTGCTAAGTGAAATAAGTCAGTTCCAAAAAGACAAATACTATGATTCCTCTTACATAAGGTACCTAGAGTAGGCCACTTCATAGAGACAGAAACTAAATTGTGGTTATCAGAGGTTGGGGGAGTGAAAACTGGGGAGTTATTGTTTAATAAGTACAGAGTTTCAGTCTGGGATGACGAAAACGTTCTGGAGATGGATAGTGGTGATGACTGCACAACAATGTGAACTTAATTGTACTGAATTGTACACTTAAAAATAGTTAAAATGGTAAACTTTGTGATGTATATTTTACCACAATTTAAAAAAGAATGGCAAAAAAATAAAATAAATAAAATAAAATTACTAACATATTAATGTTTCTCCTGAAGCCATGATAGGATACACACACACACTAAAGCATAGATTTAAAAAGAACTATTTGTGGAAATTTAAAGAACATGATTGGTTAACACAGTGAAATCAAAGAGCAATTGACTGTCTCTCAAAAAGGTTACATCTATTTCCTGGGTGAAGTTTGTATGGCCCAGAGTTTGGACATGACCGTTAAAGTTTCAGAAGTGTGACTGTCTCAGCTCTTTGAGAGTTGATGCAGTTTTCAAAGATGGACGTGACTTAACCAATGCAAGATACTGATGTGGATGACTAGAACAACATTTAAAAAATAGCACAAAATATGGACAGTAATCCTTATAAGAATATGGTCAAAAATGTTCTACCTAACATAGTGAAGTTGTATGGATAACAGTTTATAATACAAAATCACAATTTATATGGTTAAATTAATAAATTTAACTGTTACCAGAACCAGGATATCTGTGTATATATGATGAATGTATATTCTTCCTATGGTTTGTAATCTCCCATGGGAAGCCAATTCACAATCTAAATGTAGATTGAGGACTGAGAAATCAGAACAATGGGAGTGTTAGATAAACTACATGTGCCCAGGATAACACAGTTGATTGACTCACTCTCTCTAGAGAGGTGGCCTTACTAGTAGGAGGTAAGTCTACTGAGAAAGGCCCCCTCCCTTCTGGACCTTGGTGGTAGTCATTGTCAACATTGGTTTTGAAGATCTCTCATTTCTACAAGCCTGAGACTCACCACCCCTCCTCTTGAGGGACATAGTCTCTCTTTTGATAGACATTGAATATGGTTAGAGTTTAATCTTAAGAGTGTTGAAGTTATTTTTACCTCTTATTGACTTTCTGTATATTAAACCAAGGTTTTTCAGACTCGGTACTACTGACATATAGGGCTGGGTAATTCTTTGTTGTGAGAGATTCTGTGCCTTGTGGGATGTTTAGCAGCCTCCCTGGACCCTACTAGATGCCTGTAGCACCCCCTTCCCACTTGTGACATCAAAACTGCCTCTCAACATTGTCAGATGTCCCATGGTGGGGCCAATGCATCTCTGGTTGAGGACTGCTTATTTAGTTTAATGTATTAGGTGTTTGCTTCTAAGTTTAGAAAGCAAAAAGAAACCCAATTTCCAATTTTTTTGACTTACAATTATCTTATAGTTGCCATATAATAACAGCACATGTGTGATGGCCTTTTCTAAACTGTGTGGTTTTGTTTTAGCACAAAAGTTGCTCTATACTTCTACGAAAGAGAAACTTGTGGTATCAAGTTGTTAAGATGACTTCTTTAAAAAGCCATTTCCTACACTGATTACCAGAAAGACACTTTAAAATAAGCTATTAGGGCTTCCCTGGTGGCGCAGTGGTTGAGAGTCCGCCTGTCGATGAGACACGGGTTCGTGCCCCGGTCCGGGAAGATCCCACATGCCGCAGAGCGGCTAGGTCCGTGAGCCATGGCCGCCGAGCCTGCGCGTCCGGAGCCTGTGCTGCGCGACGGGAGAGGCCACAACAGTGGGAGGCCCGCGTACCGCAAAAAAAAAAAAAAAAAAAAAATCTATTAATTTCCCCTTAATGTTTTTTTTTTTTCTTGTCCCTACTCCCCCCACCAGATACTGGCCCATTCCTCTACCAGCTCTTAATGTAAAATTGCTTCAGGCACTTTTCCTTATTTGCTGTCTTCAGTTTCTTTCCTCCCAGTTTCTGACCAGGCTTTTGCTCTTATTATTTCACTAAAAATGCTCTAAATCATCAGTCATCTCCAATGTCAGTTTTTCTATTCTCAACTCACTTGACTCATCAGCAGTGTAGAACACACATAAATTCTCTCATTCATAAAACAGTCTCTTTGTTTTCCTGGATAATTGCTTGGTTATCCTTCCTCACAGCCCTCTTCTTACTTTCCTTTGCCTCTTCCTCCAAATTCCCCAGACCGCTTTTCCTGCACGCAAAGTCTCAGTCCTCGGACATCTCTCTCTTTTTTTAATCCACACTCCTTTGTTAATGATCCCTTTTATTATCCTCACATCAAAATAAAATTGACTCTCAAACATAAATATTTAGCCAGGCCTCTCTTCTAAACTTCAAACATGGAATTTAAATGCTTAATGCATTTAAATGCTTAACTTCACTTGGATATCTAAACAATATTTCAAACTTCACCTAGCCAAAGTTAAATTCCTGAAGAGCTCCCCACCGCACACCAACCGTCCTCTGTCTCTCTCTCTCTCTTCAAATCAATAGATAAGAACTCTAGGCATCTACTTACTCAGGAGGAAAAAAAAAAAAGGGAATTAATTTTGATTCTTCTCTTTTTCTCACACCTAATTTCTAAGGTGTTAGCAGATTCTGTCATTTTTAATTCCAAAATATATTAAGGTTATATCCATTTACCAAAATCTGCACTGCTCTCAGTTTGCTGCAATTTACCCTAATCTGGAATAGGGTAAATTGGAATAGCTTCCCATTAGGTTTCTTTGCTTTAGCCTCTGAGTCTGTGCAGTCTAGTTTCAACACAGAAGTCAGAGTGATCCTGTTAAGTATAGATCACTGCATTTCACTCATTTAAAAAAAAATTTTTTCCTAGGACCTATAAGACCTAAAAGATTTGACATCCAATTAACCTTCTGACCTAAGCCCCCAAACACTCATTCTCCCCAAGTTCTCTCAAGAAAAAACACTTCCTCACTGTTTCTCAAATACCCTGAACATGCCTCTGCTTCAGGCCTGTGGCATTTTGCTGTTTTCTCTACCTTGAATGAACTTTTCCTGATAAATTGGTATAATTACAAGGTCCGTTCTCTCATTTTCTTGAGGTCAATCCTTAAATATCATCTTTTCAATGAATCCTATGAGGCCACTTTATCTGAAATTTCAGCAGCCTCCTACCCACTCACCAGCACATCGTACCTCTTCTCTGTTTTATTTTACTTCTTTGCACTATTTAACATACAAAATGTTATACATATTAATCATGTTTATTGACTGTATTGTTCATTAGAATATAAACTCCACGAGGTCAGGAATTTTGTATCTCTTGTTTACTTCTAGGAAAACTGTGTTTAAGATAATAATCTTTGGCACATAGTTGACCCTTGGACAACACGAGCTTTGAACTGTGCAGGTCCACTTACCCATGGATTTTTTCATTAGTAAATACTACAGTACTGCACGATCTGCATGTGGTTGGTTGAATGCAAGGATATGGAACCGGCTATACAGAGGGCCAACTATAATTTATGCTCAGATTTTTGACTATGCAAAGGGTTGGTGCCCCTAATCCTTGAGTTGTCATGGGTCAACTGTATATGATTTAATGAGTGAACAAATGGAGACTACATTAATGATTGAATGACTAAATGAATTTTCAAAGTTAGTGTTAGAAAATTGTTCCAGTCTTATTTTTAATTCTCTTAGTACCTGTAGTTACTTTCATGTTACATATATTTTTCTATTTTTTTTCTAGACTAGAATTTCCAGATATATTTTATTTTATAGAAACATTTTGTTTGTGTATCACCTTGTATGACTGGAAGCTTGTTGATATTTGTTTTAGTTTGCAGAGAAGCAGACACCAAAACCAGGTTAGCAGTGCAAGAGATTATGAAGCCTGTGATGGAAATGGGAGGAAGTCGGGAGTCTGGGAGAACCATCAGACCATGATGAAGTTTTAATCCCAAGTGAAGGAGAAAATGAGAGGAAGGTTGGGTGGAAATATCTTAGACTGCAATGCAATTCTAAGGAAAGTACTGCAAGATTATCAGAGAGTTCTTGAGCCAAAGTCACCCCTCAGAGGAGTGCCACCTCTCTCAGGAAGAGGCCTTAGGATCCCTGGTCACACTGGGGCATTGGTTAGGAGCAGCTCCTGTAAAGTGTAGCTTCAGACTGAACACAGTTAGGGATTTCAAAGAGCAGCAATTCAGCCATTGGGAATTACTCTCCTGGCAGGGATTCAGAAATCATTAAGGCAGATTTTCATGACCACGATGTATTGGTTTTCTATTACAGTGTATTTTGCTTTTTAAAAATCAATAGATTTCTTCAAATTTCCTTAAATTTATTTTGTTGTTATTTTCCTATGTATTTGAGTTAACATCTTAGAATTGAAGATGAAAAGTTGTCACATCACATTACTGTAGGTCTCTGAAGGGCTCCTCTTTTGAATAAAAAATAAGCTAAGACAGGTTGTTCAACTGCCACCCCCAAACAGCTCTACACTGCTTTCCTGGCTCTTTGCCCCTTCTCCATATCCTGTCAAGTCTCGAGGTCCCAGTTAGAACTCTGTGTCTGCTGTGTGCTGGTGGATGTCTAGCCTGCGCAATGTAAACTCCACTTTCAGACCACAAAACCCCACTGCCATATAGAATGACTCAGCTCCTATACTGTCCCTTTTCCCAGCTCACACTGGCATGGCACTGCCAGTAGCTGCTGGAGCCACCAAGTTACTCCCCAGTTCATTGCTGCTTTCTGTCTAGGGACAGCAATTTAACCTTTGAGCCTATTGTGAGAGTCTTTCCTCAGCCCCTACAATGGGAGGCAGTGTGATGTCGTGGAACCAGGATTGACTTTGAAGCCAGATGAACTTCTATTCTACTCTCTTAGCAAATGCTTTAACCTCTCTATTCAACTTCCTCACATGGAGATTCAGGCTAAAATCTTCAATACTTACCTCACAGGGTTGCTGAGAGGATCAAATGAGATAATCTAGGAGAAAGAACTTTATAAACAAAGCTAAATATTCTTAATATGTGCGTAACATTATGTTAAGGGATCTGACCCATGGAAAATTATAATATGGTCTCTTAAGATGTTTATTATATAATCTCATTGGGACAGAGCAATGCACATGAAATAACAGAAGGTTGATAAGGAAGAGCCTGTTCACTGTCTATCCAAAGCCATCTCCTTGCTTTCCTGCTAACAGTGGCCCTACATTTACTAGTACACACAGACATCTCTTGATCTCAGAGAGCAATGCTAGCCCAAGGAGGATATGTTTGAGATTTATACGTTTTTTGGTCAAGATCTGACTCTAGCTTTAATTGCTGCATTTCTAACTCAATAACATACTAGGGTTTATCAAAGGTTCAGGAATAAAAAGTAGGAAAAAAAAAATCATCATACAGTATTTACATATACTGATAACCCCACTGTGTTTAGATATTGGAAAGATTCATTAATGTATTAGGGTTCCCCAGAGAAATAGAACCAACAGTTTGTTGTTAGGGAAATTTATTATAGTCATTGGCTCATGGGATTATGGAGGCCCACAATCTGCTGCCTGCAAGCTGGAGGATCAGGAAAGCCAGTGGTGTAATTTAGTCCAAGTCCAAAGGCCCAGGAGTCGGGGTGGGGGGGTATTGGTTTAAGTCCTGGTTCGAGTAGAAAGACCCAAGAACCACAGGTGCTGATTTCCAAGGGCAGAAGAAGATGAACGCCCCAGCTCAAGCAGACAACAAATTTGACATTTTTCTACTATTTGTTCTATTTAGGCCCTCAAAGGATTGGGTGATGCCCACTCGTATTGATGAGGGTGATCTTCTTTATTCAGTCTGTAAATTCAAATTATAATCTCTTCTGTAAACACCCTCACAAACACACTCAGAAATAATGTTTTATCAGTTATCTGGGCATCCCTTAGCCCAGCCAAGTTGACATATAAAATTAACCATCACAATTAACAATATCACTTTAATTTTTCAGGAAAATGCATCAGAGTCACTATACAGTAAAAATTGATGATTTGCTAGATTTTCTGGGTCAGGATCATATCCATCTATATACTCTAGAAAACCAAGTTCACATGTTGTTTACCTTTTAATAAATTCATTGAAGGCTGTATTTTTTTCTCTGTTTACTGTTTCCTCTGTTTACTAATATTTGGATGCAACTACTCTCAGTTTTTGTCTTTTTCACATAATTTAATGTTCTTTTGTTTCCTTTATAGTAAAATAACTATTTAAACATATGTATTACAATTTCCAAATTAAGTTTTTTTTATTGGAGGTAGGAGAGTTAAAAATTTTGTTTGTAACTTTTATTTTACTGCATTATTGTCAAATAATATGGATACTATGATTGCTGCTTTGTAAAAAGTAATATATTGTTATGGTATATTATACTGGCAATTTATGTGAAAATTCCATGCATTTTTGGAGACAATATTGTTTCCAGTGTTCATTGGACATACAGGTTAAAATACATGAGGTGGATATGAATCTCAGGCTGTAAAAGTCAAGTGTGCAAGAAATGTCATTTTATTTATTAACTGTGACAGCTGGATTTTGGATTTAAGCTCCTGTTCTGTCAGGCTAGAGTAGAAATATCAATCTCTATTTTGGTGTTTTTCTCCCCCACCTCTAGGTCTTGGGAACTTAGCTACCACCAAGATATTGGCAGTATAGAGTGGGGATGATGGTCCTTTGTTCATTGGTTGTTACTATAAACAGAGGGGATGCCTATCATTCCATTTCAGGACTGCGCTCCCCACCCCCTTTCATGTCACACTTAGGAAGTAAGAATGTGAGGGTGACGATGCTCCAGTGTAGCCATTTCTCTGGCAACATGTTGGTTCAGTCTCCTCTACTTCAGGACCCAAAGATGTGTCCTACTTCTCCTCCACTCCTGCAACCCTTCATCCTGTGTAGTACTCTGAATTGTCTGGGTGAAGAAATTTACCATCTGCTAGAGCAGGGGATGGAGGAGAATAAGAACATATAAGGAATAAAATGTAAAGATTAACACCTCACAATATTATGTCACATAACCCCTACAAAGTTCGTATTCCTGCAAAAAAAAAAAAAAATTTACATGTTTTCCAGATGCAGCTAACCACCAAAATATCTTATGCAATGTATCAGCCTTCTTATACTCTCCATCAAAGATAAGACACAAAATTGGCCTCATAGAAATTTCACTAAGACAGATGAAATCTAAAAAGAGTTTTTGGGGAAGGAAAAGTTACCTGGTTTAAAGACAGCTAGATGGAGTCAATTACTGTAGTAAACGTAGTCTGATTACCTCCTCATTGTTCTAACCCCTATTTAGACAGTCTTCAGTCCTCAAAGTTCAGATGGTTGCCCCTGAACAAATGTGGCCATGCTAGATGATAGATCAGTAGCATGGTCACTAGACTGTATTGGTGACCAGCCGTCACACTCAATCTTGTGTGTGCAGCTGGCATGTGAGAAGAAGTGGAAGCCTATGGACTATTGTGGGTCCACGAGCACTTCACTCCTCATTGCTCTCTGATTCGACAGGACTCTTTAAATGTGGCCTAACCTGTGCATTTACAATCTGTAGATTTTTCCCCAGTGGTTTCAGTCCATCATGACATTTTCATTTTTCACAGAAGCATGGCAAAAAGAGAACATGTGATTTTCAAAATTCCTAATGGGGAAGAACTGTTTCATTCTGATGAAGGCAATCCACTTTTCAGAGTTGCTGTAAAGTTGGGTTTCTTTTTCTAAGAGTCAGTTTCTCTTTTTGGACCTTAGAATGGCATATGGGAGACATACGAGGGGAGTGAGTGGTGACTGGTTGGCATTTTGGAGTTTCTTCAATTTCAGATCTGATTCTCGAAGCCATTTGGCTCCCCTGAAGTCTGCAAAGTTTTGGTCAGGATTTCTAATTCCTGAAACAAATCTCTGTCTGTCTCAGCCATTGCTGCTGCAATACCTCCATCTGTTCCTAGCTTCTCTTGTTAATGGAGCTAAGAAATCAACCCAACTTTATTCCTTTCTTTCCTCAGTCACTGAGAAAAATCTGTGTGGGTTGTGCTTGTTTAGGTTAAGCTCAAAGCGGAGCTTGCCACAGCCTGTTCTGAATGGTTCAGATCCAGGCATCATGAGTCAAAAGCTCCTCAGATCAGTGTCCTTGCCACTCTAGAAAATCATTTAGTTCTTTTGGAAATCATTGAGAAACCGACCTTAAAATTCACCTTCTACATCAGTGTCTTTCCAGATATTCTGCCAGGAATGAGAAAAACTATCTTAGCTACTCCAGCAGGGCTGTGATTTTTTTTTCCCCTCTTCTTTTCATTTTTGCCAAATCCTGCTTCACCTGCTCAGGAGGTTTAAAATATTTACTAGTATTCATTCACAGTCATTCTCATAACAATCTCCTAGATTCATCAAAAGTAGCAGTGACTTAAAGATTCGACCTCGGAGCTGGGTTTTGTTTTATTTTCTTTTTTTTTTTATCTTCTCCAGTAATCTCTTTTATTATTATTATTTTTTAGTAGGAGAATTCAGCTCATTCACATTTGGTGCAACCATTAATAAAATTGATTTTATTTATATTCTCTTTTATGTTTACTTATTTTATATATTTTTCTTTTCCCTTCTATTAGCTTGTTTGGTCAATATGTTAGTCATCCCCTTTTGCTTTCTTTTCTTTCTTTTCCTCTTTTTTTTTAAATTTAAGTTGGAAGTTCTACTGTACTTTCCCATTCCTCCACTGATACCATGTTAAAAGATGAAAACTTTGAAGTATTTTTACTTTCCCACTCTCACTGCACACTAACAAATACCAGTGAAGCATTTAAATTTCCCTTATGAGTCATTTTTATCTCTTCAATTACACTTTCTCTTCCATGCTAACATAATCCACTTAAAGTAAACTATAAATAGTTATAAATTTTGTTTCCTTTCCTTTGTGTCAGTTTAGTCAGATTCATTCTCAAGTCTCTTTCTCAGAAAGGAAATGAGAGAAATATATTTTTAGAATCCTCATATTTACCCACAGAACTTTCTTTCATCTGAATGGAAGCATAATAGCTTAGCTGGGTATGAGATCCCTGCATTGCTATAGTATTCTCTCTAATCTATCGATTTTTCTGCATCTCATCACTTAACTTTCAATTTAGAAATAAAATATCTAATGCTGGTCTGATTCTTTTATTTAAGTAACATGTTATGAAATCCTAAATGGTTGTGAAAAAAAGAAACCCACTCTTTTTATTCTTCGAATTTATGAATTACACCATTATATGCATATATCATATCCAGGTATGAGCATATATATCTAAGTTGGTGAACATTTACTTTCTATTAATTTAAATCTTTTTTTGAGTGCAGGAAAATTTCTTCTAGCATAATATATTTTATTCTTTATTTAATTAGCAACTTGATTAGCATGACTTACTTATCTCAATGTGTTATTTCCTTTCTTGAAACTACTGTTATTGTTGTCCTAGTCCTAGCGCAAACATATGCTTCCGCTTGCACTATATTTTAAGTAATTTTATTTTGTCTTCTAGTTCGCTAATTCAAGTTAACTATAACCTTCCTCCATGTCAGCCAAAATGCTAAATACTAAATTTTTATAGATCATAAATAGTTCAAGTTCCAGAAAATCTTTGCTTGTGTGTGTACATTATTGCAGTCTCCTAAATTCTCATATTATATCTGATCAAGGTATCATTGTCTAATGATAGAAGTTTATTTCTTATTAACCAGCTCTTCTGTGTGGTCAGTTTGATCTTTCTGTCTGTGGCTGATGAATCCCAAAGATGAATTTTGTTTTCCTTAATTCCACCTCCCTGGGACCAGATTTTGCTGCTAAGAGTACCTTATGTCTGAGCAGTTTGGGAAACACAGCGTCTCTGCCTATATAGGTCAACAGTGCTCCAGATGGTAAGACGTTGTCTCCCATCTAAGCATTTGTACTTCTTCACTAAAAGTGCTTCAAAGTCTATATATCAGTCAGCATCCAATCAGTAAAATAGAATTCACACTGGCTATTTCAAAATAAGGGATTTAATACACCAAATTTATTGACTGGTAATAGAAGCCTGAAAGACCCACAAGAAAGTGGAATAGTTCAGAGTGGGGACTTTGAAGATGGAGCTGCTATGGCTGGGATGGCTGAGTAGGGGTTTTTCTTACAGCAGAACATGGGGAGCTAAATGGTACTGAATCCTTAGATGTCTGTTACTAATGTGAAAAGGAATTGCAAATAGGAATAGAGTAACTCTCCTCTTCTTCAAACTTCTAATATCTGACCAGTGCCTTGCAATGGCTAAACACACCTGAAAGCAAGCTGGCAAGGGAGTCTATAGTTAGCAATTTGCCAGTTTCAATACTTTAAGCCAGTGTAGAGAAGTAGGCTTGGTACTAAGAGACAAGAAATTAATTAATTGTATGTACTTATCTTTCCCACTCTTCGTCTCAGATAACTAAGAAAGTAAAAAGGATTTTTTGGTGTCTTACTCTTAGACAAATATGAAGAATGGTGATAAGTCCTTTTCTAACATGCATATCTGGAAGCTCTTTTAATTTGTAAGAATGGTTTGTACTGGAGTTTATGAAAAATCTCAAGATAACTGACAACTGCTATTTGCTGATCACTTACATGTCATTTTTATAGTTTGTATAGTTCATCAATAATTCTAATATTATATTTTAAAATTATTTTATATATGAATTATTAGTGTAAACCAATATCTGGTGCTCCTCAGGGGGAATGGATGAATGAATAGATGAACAGATTAAAAAAAATACATGCTAGAGTAAATTAAGTGCATTTTTCAGGTAGCTAAAATTCTAGGGAAATTTAAAGACTAAAAGGGCATCGCAGCCTAAAAAGACTTCTTAACAATCTGAATATTTAAACTTGACCTCTTTTAAAACCTATTTTAGTATAATTCAGCTTAAAATATTAGTCTAAAGTTTGATCAGAAACTGCTGATTAAAAAGAACCACTTTAATCATTTGTATTAAGCAAACCGCTTTAATTATTGTATTAAGCAAACAATACATATTCATTGAAGTTACCTATTTTGTGAATATAAAGGAAACACCTACTTTTACAAAAAATTAACCATTATAATGTGCTAAGATAAAGATTTTTAAAATTCCCTATCTCACAGCCCTAAGCTAAACATTGCTTTCAATTCGACAAACATGTCTATACATTTCTGTATGCAAACTTGTATGTGTATTGCAATATTTATATTATGTATTGATGATATATGAACTCCTGATATACATGTATCAAATATTTATTTCATTCTGTTTATATGCCATGGCTTTCTTTCTGTACCTGTTAAGGGATATAGATTATTTTCTAATGTCTGTACAGTGCTCTATTGTGTATATTTTATCATGATTTTAATAAGTATTCCCACATTCAGATAATCACTTTGCAGTGTTTAGCAATATTATATGCAATGTTGTGATGAACAAATCTACACACAATTTTTAAGTTCTTGTTCAATCATATACTTATAATAATTTCTAGAAGTAAAACTAGAAAATCAGGCCATCATCAAAAAATCTACAAACAATAAATGCTGGAGAGGGTGTGGAGAAAAGGGAACCCTCTTGCACTGTTGGTGGGAATGTAAACTGATACAGCCAATATGGAGAACAGTATGGAGGTTCCTTAAAAAAACTAAAAATAAAACTACCATATGACCCAGTAATCCCACTACTGGGCATATACCCTGAGAAAGCCATAATTCATAAAGACTGATGTACCACAATGTTCATTGGAGCACTATTTACGATAGCCAGCACATGGAAGCAACCTAAGTGTCCATCAGCAGATGAATGGATAAAGAAGATGTGGCACATGTATACAATGGGATATTACTAAAAAGAAGTATTATTAAAAAGAAATGAAATTGAGTTATCTGTAGTGAGGTGGATAGACTTAGAGTCTGTCATACAGAGTGAAGTAAGTCAGAAAGAAAAACAAATACTGTATGTTAACACATATATATGGAATCTAAAAAAAAAAAAAAAAAGTTCTGAAGAACTTAGGGGCAGGACAGGAATAAACCCTCAGACGTAGAGAATGAACTTGAGGACATGGGGAGGGGGAAGGGTAAATTGAGGCAAAGTGAGAGAGTGGCATTGACATATATCCACTACCAAATGTAAAATAGATAGCTAGTGGGAAGCAGCCGCATAGCACAGGGAGATCAGCTCGGTGCTTTGTGACCACCTAGGGGGTGGGATAGGGAGGGTGGGAGGGAGACACGCAAGAGGGAGGGGATATGGGGATATAAGTATACATACAGCTGATTCAGTTTGTTATACAGCAGCAACTAACACAGCAATGAAAAGCAATTATACTCCAATAAAGATGTTTAAAAAAAAAAAAAGAAAATCAGGTATATATACAACTATTGATAGCATGTTATTAAACTATTTTAAGGAAGAGTTTTACAAGTTTAATAATCAGAAAACGGTATATGAAATGCTCATTTCACTCAACCCTCAACAATATTCACTATGGTTAATTCTTAAGACCAGGTTTCCTCAATCTGGACACTATTGATATTTTGGACCAGATAATTCTTTATTATAACTTGGAGAAAAGCATGCAAATATTTTAAACTTGTCTGTGGTAACTTTTATCAGTTTTTCTTACTTTTCTATGATTATCTTTTCATATACATATATAAATACCCACATATATAGCTCAAAATTATAAAAATATCATGTATTTTATAATATTTAATGGTTTTACTTGTTTCAGTAGCACTGACATATTTGGATTTTTCTTTTTGGTAAGGACAATATTTAAGTATCCCAATATACTTTATTGACACACCAAAAATCTAGTCAGTTGAACCAATATTTATTGAAGAAGTATTATTCTCAATCATGATTGAAAATGGAAATACAATCACATTCCATATATTTAGGACTATATTTTAACTACATACTCGTATTCATTAAATTGTTTGCCTATTCTGGCAGAACTACTGAAGCTTTTCATTTATTAAAAATTTAACATTTTACTGATAGATTTATATGTTTTATTATCTATTTTGAGATTTTGCTTACTGGAAGATAATTTATTCAACTCGTATTGGTTTAACCCCCATTCTTATAGAGAAAAGAGGATTATTTCCATTTTCCATATATGTGGGTGTATACAGTTTTGATTACATTATATGTTGATGTTGGAAAGAGCTTACTTATTGTTACAGAAAGATAATTGCGAAATATCGAGTTTAAATAGTATTTTATTTTGCTGTGTATTCAAGAAAGAACACTTTTTTAATATAGCAGTCTGAAAAAAGAAAACAAAAGTAGAAAGACAATAAATTTTCTTCACACTAGTCTAATAATTTTGTTGAAAGGTCAGAAACAAGAATATCATTTACCCAAGGAAAAAAGTATCTGGATAAACCAAAAGAGGAAGATAAGAAAAGAAGTCTGGTTTTAAATGTAATTTTGGAGGAAGAATTTTGGAGACAGTTTTCAGACTTTATAAAGTAATTGAATAGCTTAGAGACTGAAGACAGTAGTACTGAAATTTAATTATCACAAATTAAGAAATTATAAAATAATGATGATATGGATGCAAAATAATAAATTCATAATTTGATATGCTTAGTACCCTGTCATCAGGCATTTGCAGATTTGAGAATGTATATTTTGCCAGGAATCACTGATTTATTTAATTAGAATGGATGCCCTCCTCATGAGGGAAATGTTTATAATCACACAACTTTTTCAATTTCTAAGTAGTCAAATTGATGAATGATAAAAAGCTGTCAGCCTGAATACGTTTTAAAGTTTTAAAACTTTTAAAAGATACAGATACTTCTATCAATATTCTAATTGCACCGAAATATATATGTATATATATAATTTTAAATAATTATGATATATTGTTGATAGAGAAAAACTGAAGTTGATTAACATGACTAGCATATTAATTATTCCCACATATTTACATATCTCAAGCACTTATTTTCCAGAACTGTTTCTTCTTCAGGAAAATCTATACACTAAAAATACAAACTATAATCTCAAAATTTACTTGTTCTAGATTTAACTTTTTATGGATATATCTGTACCAGCATATTTGCCTTTTACTTTCACCAAAATATATCTATATTTGTATCTATGATGCTTGTATATCAATTAACAAAACCTATATATTTTTTAACATCTTTATTGTAGTATAATTGTTTTACAATGGTGTGTTAGTTTCTGTTTATAACAAAGTGAATCAGCTATACATATACATATATCCCCGTATCTCCTCCCTCTCTCGTCTCCCTCCCACCCTCTATATCTCACCCCTCTAGGTGGTCACAAAGCACCAAGCTGATCTCCCTGTGCTATGTGGCTGCTTCCCACTAGCTATCTATTTTACATTTGGTAGTGTATATAAGTCCCTGCCACTCTCTCACTTTGTCCCAGCTTACCCTTCCCCCTCCCCGTGTCCTCAAGTCCATTCTCTACATCTGTGTCTTTATCAAAACATATATTTTGATAATGTGAGAAATGTTCCTCAATATTGATTTAGGACTGTGGCTCTCTTTAGAAGATTCTTCTCTTTATCTTTGGTTTTGAGCATATTATATGCCTAAGGATGTGTGTGTGTGTATATATGTGTGAGTATGTGTGTATGTTTTGATCTTTATTCTGCTAGATATGCTCTGAGCTTCCTAAATCTGAGATTTGGTATCTGTCATTAACTATAGAAAGTCCTCAACCATTATTACTTCAATTATTTCTTCTGCTCCATTCAGTCTTTCTTTTCCTCCTAATATTCCATTTACACATGAGACCTTTTTATATTGTCCCACATTTCTCAAAAATGCTGTTTCATTATTTTTTATTCTTTTTAGACTTTGCATTTCATTTTGGGAAGCTTTTATTGACTTACCTTCAAGTTCACTCTTAACATTCCTTGGTGTTGAATCTACATGAGCTCACCAGACAGTCTTTCTTTCTTTACTTTGTTTTTCACTTCTAGCATTTCCTTTTTATATTCTCTTAGTGTTTCTGTCTCACTGCTTATATTACCCATCTGTTCTCCTGTGTTGTCTACCATTTCCATTAGAGCCCTTAACATATTAATCATAGTTATTTTAAATGACCTGTCTGATAATTCTAGCATTTGTGTCATATCTAATTCTGGTTCCAATGATTGTTTTGCCTCTTCAGAGTGTGTTTTTCCTTGTCTTCTGACATGCTTTATAATTTTTTCATTGAAAGCCAGATATGTATTGGGTAATATATACTGAATTAAATAGACCTTAGTGTGAAGATTGATATTAATCTGGCTAGGAATTGGGCTGTGTGTAATGTTTGTTGCAGCTATAGGTTTCAGAGACTTCTACTTACTTTGGTGTCCTTGTTTGTCTGTGCTTGACTTTAAACTCCCCTATTGACACCCCTTAGAGAGATTCTGTGTCTTGCAGCTCTGTCATCTAAAATGCACTGCTATTGTATTAGTTCCCTGTTGGTACAGTGGTAAAGTGTAGGAAAGGGTGAGCATTTTATAATCTTATGGTTAAATGACAGTCTTTTAATGGGTCTGCATCTCAGGGCTGTGACCTTCTTAAGTGTTTCTCCAGTGGCATAGCTTATTTTCCCCTGACCTCTACTCCTGGTTCCAAATTCCTAATATGCTTCCTTGAAGGTCTGCTCCTGTTGACTGCTTCACAACCACATTATATAAGACAGAAAGAAAAGATGGGGATGGACTGGGGAGGAATTCCATTTCCCCAGCTGGCAAAAGTTTCAGAATTTAGCTCTGGCAAAGTCCTTTTCCCTGAAATATAGGCCTTTTTTTATGGAGAAGGCTCTGGCCTGTATCACTATAATATTCCTCTGCTGGACTTCCCTGGTGGCACAGTGGTTGGGAGTCCACCTGCTAATGCAGGGGACGCGGGTTCGTGCCCCAGTCTGGGAGGATCCCGCGTGCCGCGGAGTGGCTGGGCCGCTGAGCCATGGCCGCTGAGCCTGTGCGTCCGGAGCCTGTGCTCCGCAATGGGAGAGGCCACGGCAGTGAGAGGCCCGCCTACCACAAAAAAAAAAAAAAAAAAAAAATTCCTCTGCTTAACCAGAGCCACAGAGAATTTTTCTCAGAGCCTCATTGTGAGAACATGGTAGAGCTGATGGGAGAAAAGCCCATGAAAATGTTGGGGCTCCCACTAAAGCCCCTGGTAGTTTTTCTCTCACACACTAGTCTGCACCCAGACTCCAGCAATTCATAGGGGTTACCATTTAAATGTTCATACCCTTTCATGGCCTCAGTGGCTTCTGCTCGAGGTAAGCAGATCTTAGCTGTAACTCTGCATTTCTAGTCTCTCTGGGTTCAGGTTGTATACAATTTGCCCTACAACCTCATTTCTCTGATGGGTCCAAGAAAAGTTATGGATTTTCATAGATTTTTCTTATTGTTAGTATAGAAATAATGACTCCCAAGCTCTTTACACCTGAAAGCTGAAAATGTGGACCTCTTTTTGGAGGCCTTTGACTCTTTTGATAATTTGATAAATTAAAGTAGTCTTTACTCTTGGGCAAAAATACCCATATGCTAAAATTTTCTGTAAACCTGAAACTGCTCTAAAAATTTATTAAATTGAAAACAATAAAATTGCAAATATATATCACGTTTCCAATAAGAATTAAAATATTGCTTTCATACAGATTACTGAATAGAGTTTATTAGCAAAATAAAACATTTTGCATGTAATGCAACTAAGGTATGTAGGTAATGTAGGGCATTTTAGATACTCATTTCTGACAAACACACAGCTAACATCACACTCAACAGTGAAAAGCTGAAAAACTTTCCTCTAAATTCAGGAACAAGACAGTGATGCCCACTCTTGCCACTTCTATTAACACAGTATTGGAAATCCTAGCTACAGCAATCAGACAAGAAAAATAAATAAAAG
>NC_041215.1:89493024-89518903 GCF_002837175.3 Physeter macrocephalus | reverse complement strand
GGGGTGGGATAGGGAGGGTGGGAGGGAGACACGCAAGAGGGAGGGGATATGGGGATATAAGTATACATACAGCTGATTCAGTTTGTTATACAGCAGCAACTAACACAGCAATGAAAAGCAATTATACTCCAATAAAGATGTTTAAAAAAAAAAAAAGAAAATCAGGTATATATACAACTATTGATAGCATGTTATTAAACTATTTTAAGGAAGAGTTTTACAAGTTTAATAATCAGAAAACGGTATATGAAATGCTCATTTCACTCAACCCTCAACAATATTCACTATGGTTAATTCTTAAGACCAGGTTTCCTCAATCTGGACACTATTGATATTTTGGACCAGATAATTCTTTATTATAACTTGGAGAAAAGCATGCAAATATTTTAAACTTGTCTGTGGTAACTTTTATCAGTTTTTCTTACTTTTCTATGATTATCTTTTCATATACATATATAAATACCCACATATATAGCTCAAAATTATAAAAATATCATGTATTTTATAATATTTAATGGTTTTACTTGTTTCAGTAGCACTGACATATTTGGATTTTTCTTTTTGGTAAGGACAATATTTAAGTATCCCAATATACTTTATTGACACACCAAAAATCTAGTCAGTTGAACCAATATTTATTGAAGAAGTATTATTCTCAATCATGATTGAAAATGGAAATACAATCACATTCCATATATTTAGGACTATATTTTAACTACATACTCGTATTCATTAAATTGTTTGCCTATTCTGGCAGAACTACTGAAGCTTTTCATTTATTAAAAATTTAACATTTTACTGATAGATTTATATGTTTTATTATCTATTTTGAGATTTTGCTTACTGGAAGATAATTTATTCAACTCGTATTGGTTTAACCCCCATTCTTATAGAGAAAAGAGGATTATTTCCATTTTCCATATATGTGGGTGTATACAGTTTTGATTACATTATATGTTGATGTTGGAAAGAGCTTACTTATTGTTACAGAAAGATAATTGCGAAATATCGAGTTTAAATAGTATTTTATTTTGCTGTGTATTCAAGAAAGAACACTTTTTTAATATAGCAGTCTGAAAAAAGAAAACAAAAGTAGAAAGACAATAAATTTTCTTCACACTAGTCTAATAATTTTGTTGAAAGGTCAGAAACAAGAATATCATTTACCCAAGGAAAAAAGTATCTGGATAAACCAAAAGAGGAAGATAAGAAAAGAAGTCTGGTTTTAAATGTAATTTTGGAGGAAGAATTTTGGAGACAGTTTTCAGACTTTATAAAGTAATTGAATAGCTTAGAGACTGAAGACAGTAGTACTGAAATTTAATTATCACAAATTAAGAAATTATAAAATAATGATGATATGGATGCAAAATAATAAATTCATAATTTGATATGCTTAGTACCCTGTCATCAGGCATTTGCAGATTTGAGAATGTATATTTTGCCAGGAATCACTGATTTATTTAATTAGAATGGATGCCCTCCTCATGAGGGAAATGTTTATAATCACACAACTTTTTCAATTTCTAAGTAGTCAAATTGATGAATGATAAAAAGCTGTCAGCCTGAATACGTTTTAAAGTTTTAAAACTTTTAAAAGATACAGATACTTCTATCAATATTCTAATTGCACCGAAATATATATGTATATATATAATTTTAAATAATTATGATATATTGTTGATAGAGAAAAACTGAAGTTGATTAACATGACTAGCATATTAATTATTCCCACATATTTACATATCTCAAGCACTTATTTTCCAGAACTGTTTCTTCTTCAGGAAAATCTATACACTAAAAATACAAACTATAATCTCAAAATTTACTTGTTCTAGATTTAACTTTTTATGGATATATCTGTACCAGCATATTTGCCTTTTACTTTCACCAAAATATATCTATATTTGTATCTATGATGCTTGTATATCAATTAACAAAACCTATATATTTTTTAACATCTTTATTGTAGTATAATTGTTTTACAATGGTGTGTTAGTTTCTGTTTATAACAAAGTGAATCAGCTATACATATACATATATCCCCGTATCTCCTCCCTCTCTCGTCTCCCTCCCACCCTCTATATCTCACCCCTCTAGGTGGTCACAAAGCACCAAGCTGATCTCCCTGTGCTATGTGGCTGCTTCCCACTAGCTATCTATTTTACATTTGGTAGTGTATATAAGTCCCTGCCACTCTCTCACTTTGTCCCAGCTTACCCTTCCCCCTCCCCGTGTCCTCAAGTCCATTCTCTACATCTGTGTCTTTATCAAAACATATATTTTGATAATGTGAGAAATGTTCCTCAATATTGATTTAGGACTGTGGCTCTCTTTAGAAGATTCTTCTCTTTATCTTTGGTTTTGAGCATATTATATGCCTAAGGATGTGTGTGTGTGTATATATGTGTGAGTATGTGTGTATGTTTTGATCTTTATTCTGCTAGATATGCTCTGAGCTTCCTAAATCTGAGATTTGGTATCTGTCATTAACTATAGAAAGTCCTCAACCATTATTACTTCAATTATTTCTTCTGCTCCATTCAGTCTTTCTTTTCCTCCTAATATTCCATTTACACATGAGACCTTTTTATATTGTCCCACATTTCTCAAAAATGCTGTTTCATTATTTTTTATTCTTTTTAGACTTTGCATTTCATTTTGGGAAGCTTTTATTGACTTACCTTCAAGTTCACTCTTAACATTCCTTGGTGTTGAATCTACATGAGCTCACCAGACAGTCTTTCTTTCTTTACTTTGTTTTTCACTTCTAGCATTTCCTTTTTATATTCTCTTAGTGTTTCTGTCTCACTGCTTATATTACCCATCTGTTCTCCTGTGTTGTCTACCATTTCCATTAGAGCCCTTAACATATTAATCATAGTTATTTTAAATGACCTGTCTGATAATTCTAGCATTTGTGTCATATCTAATTCTGGTTCCAATGATTGTTTTGCCTCTTCAGAGTGTGTTTTTCCTTGTCTTCTGACATGCTTTATAATTTTTTCATTGAAAGCCAGATATGTATTGGGTAATATATACTGAATTAAATAGACCTTAGTGTGAAGATTGATATTAATCTGGCTAGGAATTGGGCTGTGTGTAATGTTTGTTGCAGCTATAGGTTTCAGAGACTTCTACTTACTTTGGTGTCCTTGTTTGTCTGTGCTTGACTTTAAACTCCCCTATTGACACCCCTTAGAGAGATTCTGTGTCTTGCAGCTCTGTCATCTAAAATGCACTGCTATTGTATTAGTTCCCTGTTGGTACAGTGGTAAAGTGTAGGAAAGGGTGAGCATTTTATAATCTTATGGTTAAATGACAGTCTTTTAATGGGTCTGCATCTCAGGGCTGTGACCTTCTTAAGTGTTTCTCCAGTGGCATAGCTTATTTTCCCCTGACCTCTACTCCTGGTTCCAAATTCCTAATATGCTTCCTTGAAGGTCTGCTCCTGTTGACTGCTTCACAACCACATTATATAAGACAGAAAGAAAAGATGGGGATGGACTGGGGAGGAATTCCATTTCCCCAGCTGGCAAAAGTTTCAGAATTTAGCTCTGGCAAAGTCCTTTTCCCTGAAATATAGGCCTTTTTTTATGGAGAAGGCTCTGGCCTGTATCACTATAATATTCCTCTGCTGGACTTCCCTGGTGGCACAGTGGTTGGGAGTCCACCTGCTAATGCAGGGGACGCGGGTTCGTGCCCCAGTCTGGGAGGATCCCGCGTGCCGCGGAGTGGCTGGGCCGCTGGGCCATGGCCGCTGAGCCTGTGCGTCCGGAGCCTGTGCTCCGCAATGGGAGAGGCCACGGCAGTGAGAGGCCCGCCTACCACAAAAAAAAAAAAAAAAAAAAAAATTCCTCTGCTTAACCAGAGCCACAGAGAATTTTTCTCAGAGCCTCATTGTGAGAACATGGTAGAGCTGATGGGAGAAAAGCCCATGAAAATGTTGGGGCTCCCACTAAAGCCCCTGGTAGTTTTTCTCTCACACACTAGTCTGCACCCAGACTCCAGCAATTCATAGGGGTTACCATTTAAATGTTCATACCCTTTCATGGCCTCAGTGGCTTCTGCTCGAGGTAAGCAGATCTTAGCTGTAACTCTGCATTTCTAGTCTCTCTGGGTTCAGGTTGTATACAATTTGCCCTACAACCTCATTTCTCTGATGGGTCCAAGAAAAGTTATGGATTTTCATAGATTTTTCTTATTGTTAGTATAGAAATAATGACTCCCAAGCTCTTTACACCTGAAAGCTGAAAATGTGGACCTCTTTTTGGAGGCCTTTGACTCTTTTGATAATTTGATAAATTAAAGTAGTCTTTACTCTTGGGCAAAAATACCCATATGCTAAAATTTTCTGTAAACCTGAAACTGCTCTAAAAATTTATTAAATTGAAAACAATAAAATTGCAAATATATATCACGTTTCCAATAAGAATTAAAATATTGCTTTCATACAGATTACTGAATAGAGTTTATTAGCAAAATAAAACATTTTGCATGTAATGCAACTAAGGTATGTAGGTAATGTAGGGCATTTTAGATACTCATTTCTGACAAACACACAGCTAACATCACACTCAACAGTGAAAAGCTGAAAAACTTTCCTCTAAATTCAGGAACAAGACAGTGATGCCCACTCTTGCCACTTCTATTAACACAGTATTGGAAATCCTAGCTACAGCAATCAGACAAGAAAAATAAATAAAAGGCATCAAAATTGTAAGGGAAGAAGTAAAACTGTCACTGTTTCCAGATGACATGATACTATATATAGAAAACCCTAAAGTCCCCACCAAAAAACCTATTAAAACTAATAAAGGAATTCAGTAAAGTTGTAGGATAGAAGATTAATATGCAGAAAGCTGTTGCATTTCTATAGACTAATAATGGACTATCAGAAAGAGAAAGCAAAAAAAAAAGAAACTCATTTAAAGTCACATCAAAAAGAATAAAATACCTAGGAATAAACTTAATCAAGGAGGTGAAAGATCTATATTCTGAAAATTATAAAACATTGAAGGAAATTGAAGAATATACAAAGAAATAGAACAATATACTGTGCTCTTGCACTGGAAGAATTAATATTGTTAAAATGACCATGCTACAGACTTAATGCAGTCCCTATCAAAAAAACCCATGACATTTTTCACAGACCTAGAACAAATAATCCTAAAATTCATATGGAACCAGAGAAGACCCCGAATAGCTAAAGCAGTCTTGAGAGAAAAGAATGAAGCTGGAGATATCACACTCCCTGGTTTCAGACAATACTACAAAGATACAGTAATCAAAACAGCATGGTACTGGCACAAACACAGACGCATAGATAAATGGAAAAGAATAAAGAGCCCAGAAAGAAACCCACACACCTGTGATAAATTAGTTTATGAGAAAGGAGGTGAGAATATACAATGGAGAAAAGACTTCAATAAATGGTTCTGGGAAAACCAGATAGCTACACATAAAAGAAAGGGATTAGAACATTTCTTTACACCATATACAAAAATAAACTCAAAATGGATTAAGAGCCTAAATATAAGACCTGAAACTAAAAAACTCCTAGAAGAGAACATAGGCAGAACACTCTTTGACATAAATTGTAGCACTATTTTTTTGGATCTGTCTCCTTTGACAAAAGAAATAAAAGCAAAAATAAACAAAGTGGGCCTAATTAAACTTAAAATCTTTTGCACTGCAAAGGAAACTATTGACAAAATTAAATGACAACCTTCTGAATGGGAGAAAATATTTGCCAATGATATGGCTGACAAAGGGTTAATATCCAAAATATATAAGTAGTTCATACAACTCAATATCAAAAAAAAAACCAATCAAAAAATGGGCAGAAGACCTGAATAGACATTTTTCCAAAGAAGATATACAGATGGCTAACAGGCACATGAAAATGTGCTCTACATCTCTCTGGTTATTGGAGAAATGCAAATCAAAACTATAATAAGGTATCATTACATACCAGTCAGAGTAGCTACCCTCAAAAAGTCTACAAATAATAAATGCTGGAGCAGGTTTGGAGAAAGGGGAAACTTCACACACTATTGGTGAGAATTAAATTGGTGCAACCACTCTGGAACATAGTATGGAGATTCCTTAACAAAATAAAAATAGAGCTACCATATGATCCAGTAATCCCACTCCTGTGCCTATACCTGGAAAAGATGAAAACTGAAATTCAAAAAGATACATGCACCCCAATGTTCATAGCATTATTAACAATAGCAAAGACATGGAAGCAACCCAAGTGCCCATCAACAGACAATTGGTTTATAGAAGAAGTAATATATATATATACAACATGGAATATTACTCAGCCATAAAAAAGAATGAAATCAACAGACAAATTGATAAAAAAGTTGTAATATATATATAAATTATATATATAATTTGTAATATATATAATATGTATAATATATTAATATGCAATATGTATATTAATATGTAATATGTATAATATTGTAATATATAATATGTAATATATATTATATATATACTATATATGTAATATGTATATATATATAATATATATAGTATAATGGAATATTTCTCAGCCATAACAAAGAGTGAAATGCTGCCATTTGCAGCAATATGGATGGACCTAAAGAATATTATGCTTAGTGAAATAAGTCGGACAGAGAAAGACAAATCCTCTATGATATCATTTATTTGTGTAATCTAAGAAAATAAAAGAATGTATATAACAAAACAGACTCACAGATATAGAAAACAAAATAGCTGTTACCAATGGGGAAAGGGAAGTGGGGAGGGGCAAGACAGGGCTATGTGATTAAGAGATACAAATGCCTTTAGTTTTCTTATATACTATTCAATTGGTAAGCAAAGTTTATTTAACTATTTTTATTATTGGGAATGTATGAATTATTTTTGTCATAAATAACTTGAATTTTTGTATATATATTAATTTATATATACATAATGTATACATAATTTTTGCATGTATATCATATATACAAAATCAAGGAAGTTAATTATTATATATGTGTATATACATATATATAAATTTTTACATGAATTTATTTTATTCTATTCACATTGACAATTGTCATACAACCTACAAAATGTACAAAAGCCTAATCTATTTTTCAATACCAGGTCAGAGCCAAGTTGCAGAAAGGAACTATACAGGAAATTACAAGAAGAGTTTGGGTGTTCTGTACAAATCATACTGCCTGTCACATGATGTATGTAAAGCTGAAATACTGCCACAGGAGAAGCTCTTGTCTTTGCAATGGCCACACGGTTCCTGACAATGAGGTCTCCTTAGATTGATGTGTCTTTTCTTTTGAGGACAGGAGCAATGAGATTTTGAACAGATCTGGCGTTGGATTGCTTCTACTCAATAAGGGTTAAAAGTCTTTGGCATTTGCAACAGCGTTGTTTGAAATAAACCTTATTAGTTCCAAAAATGCACCAGGCATAATCACTCTCCCATCTGGTCTTTATATAAATATATATATATGTAAAATTATTTATGTGGTACAGAGTCTCCAAGTGAGAATATTAAAGCAAATGGAACATATATTTTGATATATTCTCAAATTACTTCCTGAAGTTTCTTTCTATTTATAATGCTACATATGTCAATTTTAGATAAAATATATATGCATAAAAATTAGCGTATTAAAATGTTTCAAATTTGATGCATAACAGGTAAGATATAGTGTGTATACCCACACACCCTCCCCTCAAGGGGGACAATTAAAAGTCTCATCCACTAAGTAAATCCTGCTCAAAGCCAAGGTTGCCTGTGTAAATTTGCCTGGGCAAGGTTGGATCAGGCTTCTCAAGGTTGAGAGACCTAAAAGGGAAATGATGAATATTGTGTTCTCCTGCTTTTCCCATGCTCCCTTTCTGACACATACAAAACCAATGGAAACAGAAACACAGTGAATGTCCTTCCTGTCCAGAAATATAAACATTCACTCTAATTTTTTCCCTATCTTCACAGTAAGATTTTTTAAAAATAGTATTAAAAAAGAAAAGTCATTTTTTTACTCATAAAATTTAATGGACAGAGTTCATCTCACTGGACCACAGGATCTTTTGAGGCTGTGGGCTGTGTTTTGAAGCTCTCTCATTTCTCAGCATTGGGGAGAATATTTTGTCCTGATCCTCCTACTTCTCTGAGACTACAGTTTAGTCATCGTGGTGCATTCTTCTTTCAATATCAGCCAGTGGGTTTTCCAGGATTTTGTTCTCATTTTTCTTTTCTTCACATTCAAAGATTTTTCTGGCTCAAACTACAATCTATATGCAAATGATTCTCAAATCTGTAACTTCAGGTCTCCTGTGTACAATGGATTATTGGACATAGCTACTTGAAAATCACAATAGTGGCTCAAAATGGAACATGATTAAAATTTTAAAACTGCACCAGTGTCTTTTAAGCTGCTTCTTATCCTGTCATCCTTTCCATATCCCCAGCCCCACTCCTAGTCACCATCTGCTCTACCTGCTTATTCTTCTACATTCCCAGCATGGTAAATGACTTAACAATTCACCTTGTCTATCAAGTCAGAGACTTGGAAGTCAGTCTCAATGATCATTTTCCCCTATATGACTATATTCAGTTAGGTATATTTTTTATCATTTCTATTTCCTACATATCTCTTGTTCTGCTCTGACCAGCACCAATAGCTAAAATTTAGGTGTTAGTTTTTCTCTTGGCTAATTGTCACAGTATCTTAAACTGTCTTTTTGTCTACATTTTTAATTCTCTTTCCCACCCATCCTAATTCTACATGGGCAAGTCTAAAAAATTCCAACTTAATTAGGCTATATTTTGTCTGCCTGAAATTCTTTAATATATTCAAGCACATAGGTCATATATAACTTACTTTGACCCCTTTATCTTTTTCTCTAAATATATCTTTATTCCAGATACATCCTGCAAAATGCTCAACTCCTGGACCATTCAAAATCTTTTTCTGGATGTTTGCACATGGTTTATTCTGTTTAAAATGTCCAATCTGATCCCATCCATCTCATTAATTCCTATTCTTCAAGACACAGTTAATGCATTACTATCCTGCTATCCTGTAAACATTACTCTGAAACCTGTACCCAATTTCCAACTTGCTTTAGCTTCTGTATTAGTCTCTGTGTGTGGGGTGGGGGGAAGGAGGGAAAAAAATAGAGAGATTGATTTAGCTAAAGGAATTGACTCATGTGATTGTGAAGGTGCATGTCCAAAATTTTCAGCTTAGACCAGCAGGCTTGAGACCCAGGGAAGAGTCCAAAGAAGTTGGCTGGCAGAATTCTTTCTTTCTCAGGGGACGTCAATCTTTGTTTTATCAAGGCCTTCAATTTATTGGATGAAACCCAACCACATTATGAAGGGCAGTCAGCTTTAGTCACAGGCCATTGATTTAAATGTTAATCTCATCAAAAAACACCTTCAAAGAAACATCCAAAATAATGTTTGACCAAACATCTGGGCACCCTAGCCCATCAATGTTGATACATAAAATTATCCATCACAAGTCCCCATTTCTGTGCTTCTATTTTATAATTCTATAACACTCTGGCTAATTTTTAAAAGATAGATGATTTTATTTAATAAAAGAAATCCACAAGCATAGCATAAAAATCAAATCATACATAGAGGCTTATAATGAAGAGCAAGAGTCTTCCATCCTTTCCTTCCCTTCTTCCTGGTCCAAAGCCCTAGAGAAAGCCACTTTTACTCTCTTCTGCTCGTAGTAACTTGCATATTCCAAACAGTATTTTGTATAGCTCTTCCTTGTATTGTCAGCTTTAGATATTGTCTCTCTGTTTTCACACTTAGAGCAACCCCAATACAAATTGGCCTGTCTCCAAAGATAATTTTAGATCCTCTTTATCTTGTAATTAAAACAATATGCTTAGAATTTTATGTATTGGCTTTGTGATTACCTACTTTATGAGGATATTTGTACATTTTCCTTCTCTGTACTATTTCCTTTTTAATATCTCCCCATGTCTGTTAAATATCATATTATTGCATTGTAAAATTTTCATAAACTATTCATTTTTTTCTTTAAACATAAAAAAAAACCTGTAATGTACTTTCCATATGAGTATATTATATACTCACTTAGAGAGCCAGGCAGAAGTTATATTATATTTGTGATTTAGCTGCAGAGATTATATATTGGGTTTGCCGAAAGGTTCGTTCGTTTTTTTCTGTAAGATGGCTCTAGTAGCACTTAGCTGTCTCTAACTTCATTCGAAACCATGTTGTTAGATTGTATGTGACAGCTGTCATATCAGCATGCATTTAAAAAAAAGACAGCAAAATTAGTGAATTTTTGTGTAGCCATTTTAATATTGTAGATTTAAAAAAAGCAACATTTTTGGCATATTATGCTTTACTATTTCAAGAAAGGTAAAAACGCAACTGAAACGCAAAAAAAAAAAAAAAAGATTTGTGCAGTTGTATGGAGAAGGTGCTGTGACTGATCGAACGTGTCAAAAGTGGTTTGAGAAGTTTCGTGCTGGAGATTTCTTGCTGGACGATGCTCCATGGTCAGGTAGACCAGTTGAAGTTGATAGTGATCAAATCAAGACATTAACTGAGAACAATCAGTGTTATACCACGAGGGAGATAGCGAACATACTCAAAATATCCAAATCAAGCGTTGAAAATCATTTGCACCAGCTTGGTTATGTGAATTGCTTTGATGTTTGGGTTCCACATAAGTTAAGCAAAAAAAAACCTTCCTGGCCATATTTCCGCATGCCATCCTCTACTGAGACATAATGAAAACGTTCGTTTTTAAAACAAATGGTGACGGGCAATGACAAGTGGATACTGTACAATAATGTGGAATGGAAGAGATTGTGGGGCAAGCAAAATGAACCACCAAAGGCTGGTCTTCATCCAAAGAAGGAGATGTTGTGTATATGGTGGGATTGGAAGGGAGTCCTCTATTATGAGCTCCTTCTGGAAAAACATTTCCAACAAGTACTGCTCCCAGTTAGACCAAGTGAAAGCAGCACTCGACGAAAAGCATCCAGAATTAGTCAACAGAGAATGCATAATCTTCCATCAGGATAATGCAAGACTACATGTTTCTTTGATGACCAGGCAAAAACTGTCACAGCTTGGCTGGGAAGTTCTGATTCATCTGCCATATTCACCAGACATTGCACCTTCAGATTTCCATTTATTTAGGTCTTTACAAAATTATCTTAATGGAAAAAATTTCAATTCCCTGGAAGACTGTAAAAGGCACCTGGAACAGTTCTTTGCTCAAAAAGATAAAAAGTTTTGGGAAGATGGAATTATGAAGTTGCCTGAAAAATAGCAGAAGGTAGTGGAACAAAAGGGTGAATATGTTGTTCAATAAAGATCTTGATGAAAATGAAGTATGTCTTTTATTTTTACTTAAAAATTGAAGGCACTTTTTGGCCAACCCAATAACATTAATTCTGCCATGTTCTATTAATAAATAGTGGATCATTAGTCCTAACCCACATTCAAGGAAAGGGAAAATATTCATCACATTTTGAAGGGGGAATATCAAATAATTACAGGCATATTTTAAAATTATTCCGCTTTCCTTACAATATTACAAGAGTTTTATTCTATTGTAGTATTTAATTCATATCACAGTAATGAATCTTAATTTTTTTCTGATTGCATTTTATTATTTCCCCTATGGTAGACTTAATATATGAGGCAGATTCATTGCTAATGGCTATTCACACACTATTCTCCCAAACCTCCTTTCTTACATTTTTCAAGTTTGGTCCTTCCAATCTCTTGAGGAACCAGCAAAGACTTCTGGCACTGCCCTTGAGTTCACATATATCCTTTTTTGAGTCATTCTCTCTCCACAGAGAGTTGATAACCAGGTACACTACCTACAGCTGCAATCAATGGAGAAATATTTCTTCTCACCATTGTATTTTAGGGTCAATACTGAGTGTGTCTCTACTGCAGGAGTAGTTCATTTTCAGCTTTTACTTGCATAGCAAATTGACACATTCATGATGTGTTTCATTTCCTATTAACTAGTTCTAGGAAACCACCCATAAGACCTTTTGTGTTACTAGATTTAAAGACTTAAGTGTAACAATGATAGTGACATGTGGTTTGTGTCAATGATTAGTATAGTTTCTCTATGCCTTCTAGATATCCTTGTGTCCAATGCTGAATGTGACACCTACATTTTAGGATGGATTGTTGTTGGGTCCCTTTTATCTGGGTCTGGCAGTATCCAGTTCATGATGTTCTTGGTCAGAAGCTCAGTATTTACTGGGACCCTTTATATGCTAAAAGCTGCTTTGTGAATGGTATAAAGTTCTTTGCTGCAGGGATCATGGCTTTGCTACTGAATGTTAGGAGTCTGCACTTCAGTTTTCCTATTGGAGCTTGCCAGAGATTCCACATCTTTCTCTCCCACAAATACCTCTATTAACTTGGGATCTGTTGAGTCATATGCTGTAGAGTTTTTTGTATCTTAACCTGGACCTGCTGGAATACACCTCCTTGAAGCTGTCTCCAAATTAATGGATCACAGTATAACCTCTAAGAGCAGAATATGCAGCCATCAAAACCCAAAAGGTGTTATGCTTCTTTCTTTTTTTCTCTAGGATGTGATAGTGTAATAAATTGTCGTGTACTTTGTGGGGAGTTTTCTACATGTCTCAGACCACTAGAACCTCAAAACGTCACCAGTGGGGGAGGAGTCTCTGAATCTCTTTAGGGTAATCTCCCACCGACTGGAGCACATTTGTCTTACCAAGTCGTCAAGAACACTTACCACATGTCATTTTGTGCTTATAAGGCCCTATTAACAAGTCATCGATATAGTGGAACTGTAAGATGTTCTGCATAGTGCCCTTTGTTCTGGGATTTTATCATCTGCATTGTTACTGGGAAGTCAGTTCCATACCTGGATAACCTACAGTCAACCCCAGCCTATAAATGGCAGCCCTTATTGAGATTCTCAGTGAGGACTGTGCACTACTCTCACTCACTCCCCTAACCCTATCAGACTCTACCTTATTATCCAGCTAAACAAAGTGTCCTCTAGACTACTCAGAAGAGGCAGTTGCTCTGTTTCCTTGCTTTATGTGGTAAATCAATTTTATCACATTGAACTCTCAGTCTATTTAGCAGTTTTGGCTTCTCTACTTAATCTGTTGTGGGCTATTGCTTTTCCAAGCTTACTACGGCCTTCCCAGAAGCATAACAGGACTGACTGAGCGCTCTTACCTCATGTCAAATGAGAGAGTCCTCGTATCAACAAACTCTCCTATATACAGTTTTGTAATAGTTTAAGATGAGTGCAAAAATAATAGAAGATAAAAATACACATTTAATAAATAAAGGATAAAACTCTGTAAGGTCTTATATATTAGGGAAAGTAATAAATTAGATGGTGGTTTGAAGAGAGATTACCTAAATTCAAAAAGTGTACATTTTTAGTTCTCTTAATGATATACATTTTTAGCTTATGACACATAGACCTTTTAGGTTTTTAGGCCACTTTTTATTATCTGCAGTATTTAGTATATTCATAATTAAATAAAATTGATATTGTATCTTCCATTTCTTACTCAACTAATGGTTATTCTGGCTTTATTAGAAAAAGGTAATTCTGCTACCCAATAAAAGGAGGAGTGCTTATTGAAATGGTATCACCTAATTGTAGATATTGTATATAATCAGGATGCATCCTTTCCTGATAGTGTAATTTAAGTTATATATTCATAATGAAAGACTCCATGGTACAGATTGTTTTTATTTGATTTGATAAGGCCTTTAATGTTGGGTCTCTTGTTTAATTTTCAAAGATCCGTTCACTAATGCATGGCTGGGGAATGGCTCAGATAATAAGAGTCTAGGATGTATGTGTAACCAAGATTATGCTTATACTCCTGATGTTCAATTATGGCAGGATACCAATTTCTTCAATTATATTGTCATACTAACAACCAGGTACTTAGGTAGCCATCATTAACTAATAGTTTACTGCTGTTGTCTCAGGAAGTTAGGAAATAGAGTAAACAGTGGGTGGCTGGAGGCCAACTAAATAAATTAGAAGAAGGGTGAAACTGCCAGAATCAAGCATATGGGTATAAGTACTTAAGTAATAGATATCAATTAACCTAAGTCTTAATCTTTTCCTTTTTTACCTTTATACAACATCTATTTTTTTTACTGAAGTATAGTTGATTTAAATATTATATTAGTTTCAAGTGTACAGCATAGTGGTTTGTTAATTTTATATATTATATTCCTTTAAAAGTTATTACAAAATAATAGCTACAGTTCCTTATACTCTACAGTATGTCCTTGCTGTCTATTTATTTTGTACATAGTAGTTTGTATCTCTTAATCACATAGCCCTGTCTTGCCCCTCCCCACTTGCCTTTCCCCACTGCTAACCATTAGTTTGTTTTCCATATCTGTGAGTCTCTTTTTGTTTTGCTATATACATTTATTTATTTTCTTAGATTCCACAAACAAGTGATATCATAGAGTATTTGTCTTATTTAAGCATAATATTCTCTAGGTCCATCCACAGTGCTGCAAATTGCAGCATTTCACTCTTTGTTATGGCTGAGTAATATCCGATTATATATATTTTATATATATATATAATATATAATCACATCTTTATCCATTTGCCTGTTGATTTCATTCTTTTTTATGGCTGAGTAATATTCCATGTTATATATATACCACATCTTCTTAAACCAGTTGTCCGTTAATTGGCACTTGAGTTGTTTTCATGTCTTTGCTATTGTAAATAGTGCTGCTGTGAACATTTGGGTGCATGTATCTTTTTGAATTAGAGTTTTTGTGTTTTTTGGATAGTCACCCAGGAGTGGAATTGCTGGATCATATGGCAGTCTTAGTTTTAGGTTTTTGAGAAACCTCTATGCTGTTTTCCACAATGGCTGCACCAGTTTACATTCCCACCAACAGTATATGAGGGTTCCCTTTTCTCCACATCCTCACCAACATTTGTTATTTGTGTTCTTTTTGATGATACCCATTCTGACAGGTGTGAAGTGACATCTCATTGAGGTTTTGATTGCATTTCCAATAAATACTAATTAACTGGATCAAAGGAAGGATGATAAAATTTTTTGCTCATCTTGGGAAAAGATATAACATGAATTATAGAACAACATTTTATGAGACAAAATTCTCCTTTCAAAGTTCTTAGATAAACTAAAAACATCATAACCACTATTACAATAGATTTAATTTAATTATGATTATATACTATATTTAAAATGTTTGATTTTTAGTTATAAGGAAATCATACTCCAATGAAGATATATTTGGTTATTTAAATACTCTGAAGTTTGTAGCAATTTTATTAGAAATGACTTGAAATTCAGTCTTTGTTACAGATTTAGTAAATACTTATGCAAATTAAATGTTCAACCTTGTTTAAAATTTTCTTTACCAATAACATCATTCCCTACTTTAATGAAAGAAGAAAAATGAAATGAATAAATTTCTGGCCACCTGGATTTCTGGTTTTACAATTGCTTACTGCATAATTAAATTTTCTGCAACTTATATATACATTTTCACTTAATTGCTGATAAGCTGACACTAATCTTCTAGATCTTTAAACTTTATTACCAGAAAAATTGGAGTGCTTAGATCATCCTTAGCAATTCATAGGAAATAGTAAACATATAAATCACAACGTCATCCATTTCAAAAATTAGAAACTGTAGAGCATGGTGGATATATACTGTATTGCAAATTTAAAATATGTTAAGAGAGTAGGTATTAAAAGTCATCATTACAAGAAAAAAAAATTTTTAATCATGTATGATGATGAATGTTAACAAGACTTATCATGGTGATCATTTTGCAATATGTACAAATGTCAAATCATTATGTTCTACATCGGAAACTAATATAATGTTTTATGTCAACTATACTTCAATAAAAAAATTAGAAACAAACAAAAAAAGAGAATGTAATTTGGTACAGTCATCTGGAGAAAATTTGGCAATAACTACTAAATTTGAAAATGTTTATACTCTAAGACAGAGTTTACCTCTAAGCACATTTCCTAGAGTTCTTGTATGTGCACTTAATATTATTACAATAGAGCTACATGTAGAAATAAAAATAAATATCAAAATATGTGGGTGAAAATTGAGTTGAAAAAAGACATGTTTACTATTGTGTTATTTATGAAATTGTAGAGAAATTATGCAATGATATTTACATATATCTATAAATACATACAGTGATGTTTAAACATTTTAATGAATAATTAATAGTTACTTTAAGTGGTAACTAAACTCTAGGAAAAAAGTTCTAGTAAAGAATCCATCATCTTCTACAATGATCCTACCCCTTACCCCCATGATGCCTCTCCTGAATTTATCCTATAAATGACACTTACTTAATTAGCTGCCCAAGCCAGAGATCAGGGTATCATCTCAGATCACTATTTCTCCTTTAAAGCTCATATCTTGTCAATCCCTATATTCTGTTGATCCTGCCTCCTAAATTCTCATTTTAGGCTCCCATCTCTATTACCATGGGCACCTGTATAGTTCATGACCTTGCCCATTTGTCACTATATATTTGAGACATATATGGAAAAATGCTAAGCTATACTGATCACTGAAGCATTAAAAATGTCTCTTTTTAAAATTAATTTCCCTTTTTGGTATATTTCACAAACTGTATAAACAAAGTAATGTAACATTGCATGTATTTAAATATAGTAAAAAGGACAAAACTAGGGACATCTAATTTTCATACTTTGGCATGTTTCTATGTGGTCTACTTCTGTGTGATGTGTGAAATTCAAATTAAATTTACTAAGAGTATCTTTGATATTTCCCTCTTTGTGATATAAAGCTACACCAGAAATATTAACCAAATGTAGGATATACAGGCAGTGACTCAAATATTAAAGGTGCTCCTTTTCCTTGCATGTAAGGACATGTGATCACATTTTGCTCTTTGATATTGAGTAGCTACATTAATTGGACTTAGTGTTGGAAAACTAATAAAGTACATGCTATATGGCCTGGATTCCCAACAGTTTCCACTGTACTTAGAACAATGCCTGGCATGCAGCAAGGGTCTAAATATATAAATATATAAATTAATATCTCGATGTCATCTCAGAGCTGGTACAAGTCACATATTTAGAGATCGTCACTGTCAAAAGCGTCTATTTCTGTGCTTTAATAAAGAAAAGTTTGCGAGATCAACAGCCAAAATATTCATGCAAGTTATTACAGAGTAAAAGGGGGCAACTGCAGATTAGTGGTGAAAAGGGAGAAACTGTGCAGCAATCTGATTTATTATCCAGCTTATGACATGTGATTTAATATAGGGTATAAACAAAGGAAAGAGAGATAACTGGATAAATAGAAAATAGAAGTAGTTACTCAGGGATGACAGGATATGTTTTATGTTTCTGCCATGTATTACAGTGTGTCAATTTCCCAAATGATACCATCATATGCCTGATATATTTGCAGCACTTGATGTCTATATGAGTCACTGTATAAATGGTTTTAACCTTTACTTATTATAAGATATGGTTATTTTGGGTTGCATATATTAACTTTTTATATTTTTGGGACATAGTAACATAGAAAAGGAGACAGTGACTTATATGCTTTAAAAATAAGCACACGAAAGAATGGATAGGGAGGCAATCAGAACATACTGAGATTTTACCAGAGTGAATTGCAGTTGAACATTTTTAAACTGGAGCATACCTCAAGTTAAATTTCATGACCATCATCTGGCATTCATTTCTCTTAAAGAAAGAGTATATAATTAATGATTTCTATTTGTCTTTTTATATTTTATTTTATTGCTACTGATAATTTATTGAAAAGACAGCACAGCACATTTGGGCTTTTAAGCTATTTTAGTACAAAATTGAAGAGTAGATCTTCAATCTAATGCCCCTATTCTAGTTAGTAACTTTCACTAACATGCTACTGTTCTCCAAATGTATATTTGTGTGCAGTGTGTGTGTGTGTGTGAGTGAGTGTTTGGATACAACTGGGGAAGGGAGAAATCCACTTTTGACAAGAAAGAAACAGCAGCTACATTTGCTAAGTTCTGTTTCTATAAAAAGAATACCTGTTAGCCTGCTGACATGATGCAGACTAAACTGCAGTGTTGAATGATTAAGGCCAGCTGGTGTTTTTCCAGTTGATTTGCATTTCTGGAGTTCAAGGTGATCCCCCTTTATTTTCACCGATGTTCATGACTCAAAAAGTTGGCATCTTATGAGGATAGTAAAGTGACTTCTGTTAAAGACATAAGAAGTGAAGGCTGAAACACACAAATAGAAATGATTAACATCAAAGTGGCTAATTTGCAATAATTTCTATATGAATGTTTACCTTGTTGATTAAATCTAACTGTTCATAAGTGGCCTAAGTGTAATCTGTATTGTGAAGTTGTGGGGGAAGCGTGCAGGAATGTAGAGAAAAAAATTATGTCCCTCTGTTGGAAGGAAACTTTCCAATTAAATATAAATGAAATTTGCAATAAAAATTGGATTGGATTCAAGGAAGAACTAGTTCTGCAAATCTATTAGGCAAAACATTATCTTAATCTCATATCTTATATACAATAAAGACAGTTATTTCCCGCTCCCTTCATATTTACCCCCCTCCCTGTTACCACCACTGCCACTTTTAGGCCTTAACTCCTCTCTTAATTTTCCCAGATCTTATTTAACTTCACAATTCCAGGCTAATGTATTCTGAGAGATGGGTATGATTTCTCAATATTCATGTATTTATAGAGGCTATTTGTTGTATGGCTGACCTGTACTTAACCGTATTTTCTTACTGTATGTTGTTATTATCTAGTGACATAAAGTGAACATTTGTAAAGTTTTAATTACATTTATTTTGCTCAAGTATGAGTCTTATATCTTCTTCATATAAAATCTATAAAGCATTAAAAACATTTCAATCTTAAGCTGTGGATTGAAAAACTCAAATTAGATCAATATTAACAATTTACACATAAAAATAAAAACTGCTTAAAAGGATTTTTAAAGAAAAACAATTTCTGTAAGTAGTGTAAAGAATCTTAAACATCAAAAGCATAGACCTGGGATAACATTAAATAAATTGATTTATACTTACTTTATTGGGGTAATGTACCTAGCTACCAAAATTATGCTTACCTAATATTCTGTGATTCCTAGTTAGGAAAACATAGAATGAATTTCTTATTTACTGTGAACATGTTTAATTAAATAATTTAAAAGTGGAAAATATGTTAGTGGCAATTTTACTATAGAAACCAGGTAGAAAAAGACATCAGTTAAATTTTATTTCTTCCTATTATACATTTCATAATTTGGTTTTGTCAAGTAATACTCTTGTGCCTAATATTTTAAGTAATTAAAAGCAAAATGAGGCACAGGAGAATTAGTCTTGAGCCACAACTTAGTGTTGGACTATCAAAACATATATTGTTTGTGCAGAGAATATTTTTTGCTTGCAACTGGGGAATTTACTTTTCCCATCTGTTTGTCAGGTGTCTTATCTATGCATGGGGTGCTTTTGTCTCTTAGATGTAAAATCTCATGAAGTCATTAAATTCCATGATTCCAACAAACGTACAACATACTTTCTATATAAATTGTGCTTTGGAAATAAAGCCAGCTCATTGAAAATGCTATAAAAATATTTTGCCAGCTACCTATCCCGATGAACACAGGTACCTTCAAGTTGTAAATTATTTTTAGGCCGAAAGACTGAAGAAACATTGGCAAGGCACATACAATGAACTTCTTAAAAAAATTTGATGTGAAATATAATTATGATGGATGAAATACTTTAAAAATAATTGTAAATGGAATAATACTCTAAAAAATTTGCTGAACAGATAAGCATGGTTTTATCTTTGAAAGCAGTGTTTCAAGTACAACAGATTTATAAATTCAAGAAATGATAAGTATCTACTATGTGCTTAGCTCCATAGATACAATAAAGGATAAAACTGGCAGCTCTTCTTAAAATTCATGGTTTTATATGATTTAAGGTCACTTTAAGGAATAGGGTGGTTAAAACAACTTAACAATAACACAGCAAACTTAATGTCAGACACGGGAATAATTATTTAGTTTGGAGATTGTGTCTTGCTAGATTAAATCTGTATTCACTTGTTTCAAGAATATTAAATTAAAAAGTGAAAACAATTTCTTGATTCTAGTAATTAGTCTACATAAGAACTTTCATTCCATACATGTAACGTCTGTTAGATACCTATATACTGATAAACTGAATGTCGTCTCAAAAAAGTGCTAGAATTAATTAAATTAATTTATGATAAAAGTGAAGATGGAACAGATGAACTTACCCAGAAATGTTTTGTGATTTAGCTTTGAATAATCATATATTTTTGTGGATTCACAAAAATTATATATGAAATATTAATAAGATGCTTGAAGTCTTCTTAAAAGTAGCCTTGTGATAATCTCAAAATAGAATTATCTGAAGATCTGGGACTATTTACTCTGAAGGAAAGCAACTTTGAAATACAACATTGAGTCTATAATGTTCCTTAGTTATAAGTGGAAATTCATTAAGCACATAATAAAACCATGACTTTCTGCTGTATAAAATTTAGCCAAGTAATCATGTATTTTATGTACTAATGAACTATTTAAAATTGAATATATGTAAATATGTATTAAGGGATGCATAAAAGTGAAAAGATTGCTGAGAAAAGAGACTTTAATTGCTATTAAGAAACCATTTTTGTTTATTAGGTAAATATAGATATTAAAAATACCATTAATGTATACTGGAAAAAGATGAAAATGAGAACATTTTGTAGCACTCTGGTGTAATGGAAACATGGGCAAAATAGTCTGACTTAGTTTTGAATTTAAGTTCCTCAAATTGCCAACTATAAGCCTAGAGACACACATTCCTGAGTTACAATTTTGTGGTCTACGATGTGGAATAATAATATCTTCTCATAAAGTTGTGAGTATAAAACGAGATGAAATTTAAAAGTGCTTACCTCACTATTAGCAAAATAGCAGATGCTTAATAAATATTAGTTCCTAAACTAGTTAACAACATTAATTTTAATGTGGGCATTATTAAGAGTAGACTGAATTAAAATTTATGATAGACTAACAGATAGAGAGGTGGATAGATAGTGCTGTGTAAATCTCCTTTAAAGAAAACAAATAGATAATTGTTGAGGATAAAAATTTATCAGAATATTCTTTTAATCTAACATGGTTGTTATTAGATCCTGATAATCTGAGAGTGGCAAAGGGGATGCTGATAACAGTAACATAATAGAAAGTTTTGACAACATTAAAATATGTTTTATCTTTGAATTCATGTTATCAAATTTTTAGAGAAGAGGATTTTCAACTTGAAACTGAAGAGTAGTTGTACCTTTGGTTTCAAAACTGGGAGGTGTGACATTGATATTTATTTAGTAGCAGATTTATGCTACCACAAATTCACGCTATTAATAAATACACAGAGCTCACCATTCCTTTTAAAATTATGTGACTATATTTTCCCCTTTGAAGGTCTGAGAAAATTCCTGTGCTTGCCTCTTAACATTTTTTTTTTAATTCAGGCAAAATTTTCAAAACATTAAAATGCACAGATCTTAAGTGTAAAGTTTGATAAGTTTGGAAATGTATAGACTCATATAAACAACACTCTATCTATAGTACAGAACACTTAATCACTCCAGACAGTTCCCTCATGGGACCTTCCAGCAAATCCCCATCTGCCATAGGTAAATCCTATACTGATATCTTTCATAATATATTCCATTTGTCTCGACCAATCTGCATATACATGGAATCAAAGAATATGTACCTAATTGATATTTATAGAACTCTCTACAAAAGAACAGTAAAATAAACATTCCTTACAATTTAGCATGAAGATAGACCATAATCCTGTCTGTACAGCAAATCTTAAGTAATTCAGAAGAGTAGAAACTACATAAACTATGTCCTTGGACCATAATAGAATTAAATTGGAAATCAATAACTAAAGACATATGGAAAATCCCAAATATTTGGATATGACAGAACATACATTAAAATAACCTGTAGGTAAAAGTTGAAGTTTTAAGAAAAAATAAAAATATTTTGAAATTAATTAGATTTAAATTATAGAAAAATTTATGAGACATCACTAAAACACAGCTTACAAGGAAATAATGTAGCATTAAATATTTATATTAGAAAATAATAAAGGTCTCAATATTATAACCTAAACTTCTATATTATAAAAATAAAGCAATAAATTGAGAAAGAAAAACAAAATAGACACAAAGCCCACAGACGTAAAGAAATAGTAGAGTGGAAATCAATGAATTTGAAAACAAAAAATATGGAAAGTCAATCAACCAAAAGCTGATTTGTTTAAAAATTATAAAAAAAGTTAAGACAAATTTACCAATACTACGAATGAGAGAGGAGATATCACTATGGATCTAAGGGACATTAAAAGAGTAATAAGGGAATACTACAAAGAATTCTTGCCCATAAAATCCACAACTTAGAACAAATAGACCAACAATTCCTTGAAAGATATAATCAAAGTTCACTCAAGAAAAAGTAGATAATCAGATTAGTCCTATATCTATTAAAAAAGTGATTTTTAGGTCTATCTACCTCTCTACAAATGACCCAATTTCATTCCTTTTTAGGGCTGAGTAATATTCCATTGTATATATGTACCACATCTTCTTTATCCATTCCTCTGTTGATAGACATTTAGGTTGCTTCCATGACGTGGCTATTGTAAATAGTGCTGCAATGAACATTGGGGTGCATGACTCTTTTTGAATTATGGTTTTCTCAGGGTATATGCCCAGTAGTGAGATTGCTGGGTCATATGGTTGTTCTATTTTTAGATTTTTAAGGAACTGTCATACAGAGTGAAGTAAGTCAGAAAGAGAAAAACAAATATCATATATTAATGCACATATGTAGAATCTAGAAAAATGGTATAGATTATCTTATTTGCAAAGCAGAAATAGAGACACAGACATAGAGAACAAATGTATGGATACCAAGGGGGAAAGGGTGGTGGTGGGAGGAATTGGGAGATTGGGATTGACACATATACACTATTGATGCCATGTATAAAATGGATAACTGATGAGAACATATTGTATAGCACAGGGAACTCTACTTAATGCACTGTGGTGACGTAAATGGAAAGGAAATCCAAAAAAGAGGGTATATATGTTTATTTATAGCTGATCCATTTTGCTGTACAGTAGAAAGTAACACAATATTGTAAAGCAACTATACTCCAATAAAAATTAATAAAAAATTTTCTTAAAAAAATGATTTTTAAATCAAAACTATCCCAAGAAATAAACTTCCAGTCCCATTTGTTTTCACTGGAAAATTTTTACAAATGTTATGCAAAATCATCAGCAACTATTATTGAATAATATTCAAAACATATAAAAAGAATAATACATCATGACAAGTGGGGTTCACTTTAGAAATGGAAGGATTGTTCAACATTCAAGAATCAATCAATGCAATTCACCATTTTAACTAGAAAAAAGATCAATGATTATTTTAAGAAATTCATAAAGATATTTTGACAAAATTCAACGCCCATTCATGATTTAAAAAGAGAAGTGGAAAATAATCTCTGCACACTAAGGATAGAAGTGTCCTAACCTGACAAAGGATATCTAAAGCAAATAATACAACTACAGCTAACATTATATTTAATGTTGACTGACCAAATATTTCTCCCTTTAAGATTGGGAATAATATAATGAAATACTGTCCACTCCCACCACCCCTATGCAACATGGTACTGGAGGACCTAGCCAGTGCAATAATATAAGAAAAAGAAGTAAAAGGCTTAAGATTGGAGCATAAAAAATGCAACTATTTATGTAGACATGACTTTCTACTTAGAAAACTCAAAGGACTCTACATAAAAGATACAGAAATAATTTTCATGGGTGTATATATTTGTTAGTGCTTATCACATTTACACTTTATAAATGTACACCATTATACATAAATTACACCTCAATAAACTAAAAATATAAATACCATAAACTATCAAACTACAGTTAGAAATAACAGAAAAATCAGCCAAGGAGATTGACATACAGTTCTCAATAAAACAAAATGGCTCTGAAGTATATAAAAAGAATTTTGTCTTATTAAATTAATGGAATTCATTATACTATATGATTTTCATGTTAATAGACATTTTTGAAATATAACATAATAAGGAAAAGAAAAAGAATTTTAAGTGGGACTTTGATGGATCATCAAGTAAAACAACCCCATTTAACTACCAGTCCAACCAAGAGACAGAACGTTACCAGTCTCCTGAAAGTGCCCATTTTGCCCTCTACCAAACTAACCCCTTCAGACCTTCCCAAAGGTAATGATCATGCTGTCTTATAAAACTGTAACAAGTTTTTTCTGCTTTTGAATATTATATACATGAATTACATAAAAGAATACTACGTATCCTTCTGTGTCTATCTTATTTCACATATCATTATATTTGTGAGACAACATTGATAGAAAAAAAATGACAGTATTTATAAATTTCCAAATGCATAAACCCTTAGTCTCAGTAATTATACTGTGACAAATTTATCCTACAGATATCCATGCATGTATGTAAAATGATATTTTTGAAAAGTATTAGTTTTCATTGTAATGACAAAATGAAAATAGCAACAAAAAAATCTATCAGTAGAGAACTGATGCAATATTTAATGTCAGGTACATAAAGTCTAATATTATGGAGCCATTTGAAAGAGTGAGCCCATTCATTTTTTTTGAGATTTAAAAAAAATTTTTATTTTATATTGAAATATAGTTGATTTACAATGTTGTGTTAGTTTTAGGTGTACAGCAAAGTGATTCAGTTATACATATACATATATCCATTCTTTTTCAAATTCTTTCCCCATTTAGGTTATAATAGAATATTGAGTAGAATTCCCTGTGCTATACAGTAGGTCCTTGTTGGTTATCTATTTTAAATATAGCAGTGTGTATATGTTAATCCCAACCTTCCAATTTATCCTTCCCCCCACCTTTCCCCTTTGGTGTCTGTAAGTTTGTTTTTGAAGTCTGTGAGTCTGTTTTTGTTTTGTAAATAAGTTCATTTGTATTATTTTTTTTTAGATTCTGCATATAAGCAATATCATATGATATTTGTCTTTCTCTGTATGACTTACTTCACTTAGTATGATAATCTCTATGTCCATCCATGTTGCTGCAAATGGCATTATTTCATTCTTTTTAATGGATGAGTAATATTCCATTGTATGTATGTACCACATCTTCTTTATCCATTAATCCATCAATGGACATTTAGTTTGCTTCCATGTCTTAGCTATTGTAAACAGCACTGCAGTGAAAGATACATTTTTTGAAAGGATACACTGGGTGTATGTATCCTTTTGAACCATGATTTTCTCCAGATATATGCCCAGGAGCTAGATTGCTGGATCATATGGTAGCTCTATTTTTAGTTTTTTAAGGAACCTTCATACTGTTCTCCATAGTGACTGTACCAATTTACATTCCCACCAACAGTGTAGGAAGATTCCCTTTTCTCCACACCCTCTCCAGGATTTATTATTTGTAGACTTTCTGTTGATGGCCATTCTGACTGGTGTATGATGATTCCTCATTGTAATTTTGATTTGCTTTTCTCTAATACTTAGTGATGTTGAGCATCTTTTCATGTGCCTCTTGGCCATCTGTATGTCTTCTTCGGAGAAAAGTTTATTTAGATCTTCTGCCCTTTTTTTTTTTTTTTTTTTTTTTTTTTTTTGGGGCCCCTCCCGTTTTTGGCCCTTCCCTCTCGGGGGACC
>NC_041215.1:89430495-89492938 GCF_002837175.3 Physeter macrocephalus | reverse complement strand
CCCATTGCGGAGCACAGGCTCCGGACGCGCAGGCTCAGCAGCCATGGCTCACAGGCCCAGCCGCTCCGCGGCATGTGGGATCTTCCCGGACCGGGGCACGAACCCGTGTCCTCTGCATCCGCAGGCAGACTCTCAACCACTGCGCCACCAGGGAAGCCCATCATGTATTTGAATGTCACCTGTATATGACTCTGCTCAAAACTCTCCAATAGCTTTTCATCTCACAGTCAAAAGCAAAGCCTTACAGAGGTGCACAAAGCACTACAAGATCTGGGCCCAGCTACCTCCCTGACATCACCTACGATTTCTACTCCAAATGCCCATTCTTCTACTGCCACATTGGACAAACAATCACAGTCATGTCTCAGGATCTTTACACATCTTGTTTCTTATGCTTTCTGCCAGCTATCTACATGGTTCATCCCCTCACTTATTTCAGATCCCTGATTAATATATCCTTGTTAATCTGGCCTTATCTGTATAAAATAGTGTTCCCCAACTCTGCCCTCTCTGTTCCTATCACCCTACTTAATTTTATTTCAAGACACTAATGTCTAAAGCATGATACATTCAATTGTTTATTTATTTATTGTCTGCTCTTCAACCCCTCTCAGAATTGGTGAATGCAAGTGCTTTCTCTCTTTCTGCTTCCCCTGGCCACATTTTTTTAAATTGCTGCTTTCATAGCTCCTAGAATGAATAGTATCTGCTACAGAGTTAGCACTTGAGAATTTTGGTAATTGAATAACTGAATGAATGTTCATTTGTATTTTCTCTTCTGTGAATTACTTGTGTGTGTTTTAAAAATATTTTATAATTTCTTTGTATAAAAGGGATTTTAACATTTTTTCCTTGACAAATATTTTACCTTGGTTTATCATTTGCCTTTTAGTTTAGTTTATGGTGTCCTTTGCCACATTACAAGCCTTTGATTTTTAATATGGATTAAATTGCCCATTACAAAATAATTATAGGATACAAGTAAAATGTGTCAGAATAAATACATTTTTATTCAGTTTCTTTCTCTCAACCCATAGAATATGAACACCTTTCCAAAATGAAAACAAAAACAAAAAAGAACTTTAATTAAAAAAGAAAATATCTACAACCCCAAATTAACATGTCTAGGATAAGATAGCATGCTGAGAAGTAACAGATACTGCCTCAGATCTCAAGGAATAAAAGTTTCCTCAAAAGTTAATGACACTTTTTGAGCAAAATTTTGTCAAACATTTATTATATGTAAGGGAGAAGGTAAGTAATAGAGATAATATTAAGAAATACTGCGTGTGAGACCTTTTGTGATTAAAAAAAAAAGGGAATGAATTCTTGATGTCCAACAAGAGACTATAAAGGCAAATAGCAGCAAAATAAAAGAATATATATATATATTCATATACATATATATGAATATATATATATATACACATACATATACCTATAGGTGTGTATTTGTGTGTATATTTCAGCACCCAAACTTTCATGCTCACTTAGACTTTTCATCTCCCTCCTTTATGCTCCATCAAATCTTCAAATGCTAACATGTTTCCTAAAAATGAGCCTCATGCTTTTCATGCAGGATAATGTAAGGTATATATAACAAGCTGAGCTAGAATCGAAGTTGTTTGCTGCCTTATCGTATTGATTTTTCATGGGTAAAATTGTTTCTTTATAAAAGGTTAGTCTGGTCTAGTTCTTAAGAAATCCAATTCAAATCAGTGTTGTGACAAATTAATGTCTTCAGTTTTTTGTAGACTAAAATGTCAAAGGCAAATGATATTTCAGTAGCCCAATAGTAATGTTCTTTGTGGTACTTATGGCTTTACTTGAGGGTTTTTTTTTAATTTAATTTTTGTTTTATACTGGAGTATAGTTGATTTACAATGTTGTATTAGTTTCAGGTGTACAGCAAAGTGATTCAGTTATACATATACATATATCCATTCTTTTTCAGATTCTTTACCCATATAGGTTATTACAGAATATTGAGTAGAGTTCCCTGTGCTATACAGTAGGTCCTTGTTGATTATTTTATATATAGTAATGTTTATATGTTAATCCCAAACTCCTAAATTTTCCCTCCCACCCCCCACATTTCCCCTTTGGTAACCATAAGTTTGTTTTCAAAGTCTGTGAGTCTTTCTGTTTTATAAATAAGTTCATTTGCACCATTCTTTAGATTAGATTCCATATAGGAGTGATATGATATTTGTCTTTGTCTGACTTAACTTCACTTAGTATGATAATCTCTAGGTCCATCCATGTTGCTGCAAATGGCATTATTTCCTTCTTTTTTATGGCTGAGTAATATTCCATTGTACATATGCACCACATCTTCTTTATCCATTCCTCTGTACTTGAACATGTAGGTTGCTTCCATGTCTTGGCTATTGTAAACAGTGCTGCAATGAACATTGGTATGCATGTATCTTTTAGATTTATGGTTTTCTCCAGATATATGCCCAGGAGTGAGATTGCTGGATCATATGGTAGCTCCCCACTACCGTAGTGGCTCCAGTGTGAACCGTTCTCCACTGTTCTCCTTGGTAGCTTCACCATTTACATTCCCACCAACAGTGTAGGAGAGCTCCTTTTTCTCCACACCCTCTCCAGCATTTATTATTTGTAGGCTTTTTGATGATGGCCATTCTGACTGGTATAGGGTGATAGCTCAGTATAGTTTTGATTTGCATCTCTCTAATAATTAGCGATGTTAAGCATCTTTTCATATCAGAATACTCTTTGACATAAATCTCAGCAATATCGTTTTGGATCCATCTCCTAGAGAAATGAAAATAAAAACAAAAATAAACAAATGGGACCTAATTAAACTTAAAAGCTTTTGCACAGCAAAGGAAACCACAAACAAAATGAAAAGGCAACCCACAGAATGGGAGAAAATATTTGCCAATGATGCAACTGACAAGGGATTAATTTCCAAAATATACAAACAGCTCGTGCAGCTCAATATCAAAAAGAAAACAAACCCAATCAAAAAATGGGTAGAAGATTTAAATAGACATTTCTCCAAAACAGACATACAGATGGCCTAAAAGCACATGAAACTGATTTACTTGAGTCTTAATGGTAATGTTACTTATAACTTTCTGGGGGATTTTCCAAACTTTTCAATTAGGTTTCTGAATTTCATATGCAAACTTACACTACAACACATAAGAATAATTTTTAATGACTTACATTAGGCCTTTAAAATATAATGTAACCTTAAAAATTTTACTTTCTCATATTTACATTTTGGTTAAGAGATAAATATTTTTGCAGGGCAGTTTGAAGGACATGCAATTCAATTCTATTCTAAATTTTATTCATGACTCCCCTGACAAAAGTGTACATATTGAAATTTATTTTGGTGTCATGTCCCAACTTATATAAAGGATTGCTACAAAAACCTGCCATTGAAAAGATATTCGAAGAGACTTTTCTATGTTTTAGAATCCCAGAATCAATTCCTGACAATGTTTTTTTTTTAAACATTAAGATAAAGGCTTCTTTCCTTTGTGATATGATAATTCCTCCTATCAGGCAACAAGAATCAAGTGTCTTATTTTTTTTTTGCCTCTTTCTGAAAGAAGGTCAGAGCCAAATTTACAGTCATAATTTTGGAATCCTGATAGTAATACTATTCGTATATGCTTAGGTTTAATAATTCTAATCATTTAATTAAATGTATATTATTTTAAAATATGTTATTATAGAACTTAATACAAGTTTGAAATTATAATACTATTTTTAATATTTAAATATTTTAATTATTAAGATATCCCATGACATTCAAATAATATAGGATTAATGATTACATTTTTATTTTCATATTTTCATTTTATTTTATAATTCATGAGTATTTAATGAACTATTATAAGTTTTTTAAAGTTATTGTTGGAGAAACATATCTCTAGTATTTTTATAGAATTGCCACAGTACATCGATATCTGTATAATCTATGGGCCTTTAAAAAGAATGTTTCACATTTTTAAAAAATGAACTTAGGTTTAAAAAAAATAATCTTGGGTTACCTATAACTGGCAGATATACTAAGTATTTAAGAAGGTTAAGAAGTTCGTACAACTACAAAATAAAATGGAAAATATCAGTTTTGTAAGCATACTGAAGAAACTTTTGTAGTGGTAGAAATATAATTCCCTCAGAGAAAAAAATTGTTCCACTTCCCATGAATCTCTTATGGTTTAATGGTTTAAAATAAAAACTATTTGCCTTAAGCCATTTCTCATTTAAAAAAAGAAGACTGAATTTTATTTTTTTGCAACAATCTTCTCAAAGGACTAATTAAAATAAAACCTCCAATTAGTTTAATTTTTAAAAATTCCTCTTGAAGGCTTGAGTCTCTTATCTACTGGCTGACATGCCAAACTTGTATAAATACATCTTTTTCTTCTTCCCAAAGTACACATCTTTTATATCCTGGAAAGATGTTGATAGCATATTTCTAAGTCAGGGTCTGGAAATTTGAAAAGTTATATAAAACTCATAAAGAATAAAAGAACATTTATTACTTTACTAAAATCTACAAGAGCCTCTCAAAAGTGATTTGCTAAAACTATTATTTACTACAGACAGTGCTAATTTTAAGACACATTGCTCCAGAAAAATAGTATATAATGTTACCTGCGTATGCGTTACAGCTACATACATAGAAATAAATGTGGTAATGCTACTGACAGTGACCATTATGTGTGGCTAATTAGTTGCTTGCAGCCATGCTAGTATAATTTCATAACAAGGACTGTACTTTAAAACTGGTAAGTGCTGAATCACTGAAAGTTGATTGATTGATTGATTGAGGCCAAACTTTTCTATGCAAATTAAAATATGCAACACCCAAATTAAAATGCTTGACATCTTATAAACATCTTATTCCTAAGACATCTATTGTTTGCTTCATGAGAGTGTGGCCTATTTTGTTATGGAATATACTGGAATTCATCTGCTGGGTTACTGACAAAATGCATAAGTAAGTTTCTTCTAATATGCATCCTTAATGTTTGCATTAAGCGCTGTCATAAAAAGTTTAGACTTCCACCGGGAGCCCAGACTTTAACTTTCTTGGTACTTGAAAGAAAATGATATGTGACTCAATATAATCATATTGTGGAAATGCTAGTCCATCTAATTTGTATTAAACAGACTCTATTATCAGACTTCCTGGTTGGAAATCCAGCTATACCACTTCCAACTACATGACCTCAGAAAGTGATCCTAACATCGTTAAGCTTCTGTTGTCCTTAAAAGTAAATGATAATAATATTATCTAGTACTTGAAGTTTTTATGAGCCTCACAGGATAATTTGTGAAGAGTGCTAGACTGCAGTGCAGCTCTAAGGAAGGTTTGGTAAGTGAGTTCTTGATCTAAAATGCCTGTCAGAGGAGTCCCTTACCTCCCAACAACACACTTGCCTCAGTGCCCTGCTATACTCAGTCATTGGCTGGGAACAGCCTGTGGGAAGTCTGGGAAGCAAAGCAATGGATTTCAGAGTAGTCAGCTGGCGCTCTTGATCATTCAAGAGCCAGTTGCATTTCCTGGAGTCACAGGTCTGAGAGGCACATTCTCATGGCCACCCAGGTCCATCCTTTGAGTCACACAGATCTATTTCTCCACATAGGGTTGGGAGACAACTTCTTTATGATTCCCACAGGTCCCCTCTTCCTGGAAAGACACTTAGAAGAGGAAAGGAAGTACATGGATGACTATAAGCTCCTTACTGCAGCTGTTCTCAGAGCTGCAACTGATATTCAACTTTCTTTCCACTATGCACTCTGTGTCTCAGGGCCACCAGAGATGTGGCTGTAATGCAGCCATTATTGCTTTACAGTTTGCACCCACATACTTAGTGAGCCCATCTGTAAACCATAGGCAGACTTTCTCCTGCTCTTTCAGCTGGTCATACAAGACCCCTCATATGACGACAGGTGTAAGTTAGGGGAGAGAGAAACTGAAAAGTTGAATTCTTGCTGTAATATATCTTTTTGGTAATCTGGGTATTTTTCTCAATTCAGGGAGGATTTATACATTCAATGTGTGCCTTTCTATTACTGAAATGTTTACATTGGTTGCTGAATCAAGTTCAACTTTAGCATGGATATAACCTCATCTAAATAAAGGAAGCAGAGTTGGTAACCAGGTGATCTGATTATCACTGCTGTGTAATAAATAACCCCGAAGCTTTGTGGCTTGAAAAAATAATTTTCATTTGCTCACAATTTTGTGGGAAGAGAATTCTGGAATGACTTGGCTGAGCAATTCTTGCTTGGGGTCTCTTCTGCTAATTCCATCCAAGATAATCACATGGTTGTCAGTTGATGTTGGTTGTCAGCTGGGAACTCAGCCAAGGCTGTCACCTGGAAGGCCTACACTGGTGCCTTCAGCATGGCAGTTTTAAGGTTGTTGTACCTCCTACCCACTAAATAGCCCAAGCTGAGCTCCTGGAAAAGGGCATTCCAAGAAACCCAGAAGGAAACTGCATTCTCTACTGTGATCATGGCTAGGAAGTTATTTTCTTAGCATTTATTACTCAAGACAGTCACATGCCTGCCAGACTTAAGAAAAGGGGACATAGACTTCATTTCTCAATAGGAAGAGTGTCAAAGATTTCGATACCATTTTTAAAAACCACCACATCAGTTTTCTTGAACAGTATATTTGCCTTTAGCTTTCCTAAAATCAGGAAAAAAAATCATTAAAATAAATTAAACAGCTGTGTTAATAAATCCTATACCACTGAGCTTTATACCCCCAACTAGTTTGTATCCTGTGTCTCTCTGAATATTTTCATTTGTGAAAGTTTTGAATAACCAGATGGCAGGATAAGGAGTAAAAAAGATCCTTAGGTAAATTACAAATGAGATAATCAGCATTAATCAGCAAGTTTAGTATCTGTATTTTAAATAACTGTTCTTAGTATTTCATGGAGCAGACATAATCATAATGTTATGATACTGTAACTTCATATTAGTTCTACCTTCTAACCTTTTGGCAGAGGGCAATGGTTACTGTAGGATTTCACACAGCCTCATGGCTTCATTTTAAATGAGCTCACTGACCTATATATTATTTATTTCTATTATCAATCAAGAAGATCACAGTGATACTTTCTGTACCAATATGAGATTGAAAGTCATAGCTCATTTCAAGTGACTTAACTAAAAAAGGAAAAACAACACTTCATAATTTGGTGTCTGACATTATTTGTTTTATTAAAAGATTTAAATTCAGAACTTTATGAAAATGCCTTTACTTAAAAGCATAAGTGAACATTTGAAAACTAAAGTCATCCTACACACAACTAATTTTTATATTTATAATAAATGGATCATAACTTCTTTAATTCTTTGAAACTACTGTGCCTGTCACTTTTAAAGTCTAAATTTTAAGGTATGCAATATCACTTTACACATAAGGATATATATATTGATTCTGTATATGTAACACATAATTATAACATTGTAGATATTTTTAAGGGTTATGAAGTAAAGTCAAAGTATAAACAATGTATAGTCTTATTTTTGCTAAAGGCCATACATGGAATTCTATAGAGAAGAAAACCTTCAGTGAAATGTATTAAACTATTTGCATTTATATGATTTTTTCCTTGTTTTATTCCACAAAAAGTATTTTTTAACCTGTTTTAAACTTTCCATAGGGAATAGGTTCAACATTTAATATTAGCTTTTAGTAATATTCATGTCATAATGAATAAATTTGCATACATTTCATGTGACAGAATTTTACATATTGGATTCTCTCTCATACCATATTTTATATATATATATATATTTTTTTCTTCTTTTTCTCATTCAAAAAATGTCTGCTTCTACATAATCTTCCTTTATCTTACATGCAAAGAGAAATCTCAGAGACATATAGATTAAATAAGAAAGACATTCCATAATTATGACATACTTTATACTAGTTATCTTAGTCCTGAAGTCAGTCCAATTTTCTAGCTCCATTTCATGGCAGAAGTTAAGAAATCAAACTAGTAGTGATGATGATGATGATAAACAGAGGAGTTCCTGATTAACCCTTCAGGATTGATGCCGTCTATGAAAGCAGTAGATAATCATCTCATTTCTAGAAAAGTTAGGCCATGTTCATACTGAAATAGGTATCGGCTTCTCTTAGGGTGGCTGGAGGAGTCATTATATTTGGTTAACAGATCTTTTAGCTTTCTTTCTGGAGTATTTTGTGTACCATATGATGTGTGGTAGGGGCAGAGATTCTAGGACCACTCCTCAATGAGGCAACCATACATCTGATTGCCCTTGAAAAAAGTAAAATAGGTCCAAATATAGTAAGCCTCACTTTAGCCAGTGGTGACAATGTAACATATTTTAGATATTTGATGTTTTATGATGGCATTCTTACTCTTATCAGATTTGTATTTCTTTAGGAATTATTTTCCCCTCAAATTAAATGATTTACTTTTTTACCAATAAACAAGACTCAGAATCTGGAACCTCATAATATGTAAAAACTAGCCAAAACTCAGATAGTTTTATTAAAATATAAATTAGCTGAAGTTGAACAAAACAAGTAATAGTAATATCTACCTTTTAGAATTATTCTGGAAATGAGATGATTGAAAGAGTAACTGCTTACTAGATCATTAAAATTATAAGTTGTGAAATTTATATTTCACTCAATAAAGTAATATGGTACTGTCAAATCCTTTATCTATAATTAGTTAGAAAAACAATTTTTTTTAAAAAGCACTGGTGGAATGATTCTACTTTATCTTATGATTAATTTGGGTATCATTTAAAATAAATTATTAAAATTAAAAATATTAATTAACTATATTTTTAATATTTAACTTCTAAATATGGCATATGCTAGAATTTTTTAATGGTTTGAAAATTTTGAGCAGATGGCTAAAGTCCAGGAGGCTGAGAAACAATTAAAAAAAATAACCTGCCTATAACTGGATACTAATGACCCATGTTACCTCTGAAGAAGTTTCATGGCCATTCTTAGAATGAAGTATAAGTAACATCAAGGTGTCCCAAAGTCCTGTGGAGATCAGAATACCTCTGGAATCATTTGGTTTTTCTAAGGTCTCAATTTTGGCAAGGGTGGGCTTAAACCTGGCTGTCTTAAACATTCAACAAGTTGAAATAGGCACAGTTTTTTTTCCCCCACACCAGTTTTGTTCAAGCCCAATTTTGAAAAACTTGTAACAAGATATCAACCTGACTAGTCAGAATGGTGCATCAAATTAATTCTATCAAGATAGAAGGAAGAACTCTGTAGTCTGACACTCCTTACCGCTGATACTTTCTTCATAAGAAACCTATCTAATTTTGCTATAAAGGGATATTAGTAAAAGATATTTTTCTCAGCAAAAATATGGATCCTTTATGTTAGAATTACACAACAAAATGCATGCTTATTTGCAGTATGAGAACATACATCTAGTCTATCCATGACCACAGCTGTCTTCAATAATGGAAGAAGAGAGCCTCCCAGTGATATTGGAAATACTGAAACACTGGTTATCTAGGCACTGACTCACTCCATGACAGGAAAACACAATGAAGGAAAGGACTGTAATGTGTATAGCCTGCCTAGAAATAAGTAAGGATGCTATTAAGAAAGATAGCCAAAGTTAAAACTGGTATTTGCTTAACCCAAGCATACTGTAGTTCACACATGAAATCAAAGGATCTAAAGAAACATTAGGATCAGAAAAAGAAGATTATAAGAAGACACTAAGTCTTTAAACTTGTAGTATTGGTGATCTAAGCAGTGAGAATGACTGTAATGGTCTATTAAATTATGTTAACTCTGTAGATTGCTGACTTCTGGAAATTACAGGAAGAACAAAGTTTATGAGTAAGGCTATCAGGATTCTAGAAAAAAAAATTGAATTGATCAACCTGTCCATTGATTGCATACTGGAAAACAGAACTTTATTATGGAGAAAGCACATAGTTTTGTGGAGAATTTCCTAAAGAGATAACAATTAAACTGACCCATACTGTGTTAACTGTTTTTAAGGCCTTAGTACTTTAATCTCATCACCAGAGCAGAGTTAAAATGGCATCGGTATCTGTAAAGCTGCCTCAGTATGATTCTAGAAAAGCTGGAAGCACCTTGAGTGGGGACATTTTTACAGGAAGTTTGGAAGCCTTTGATGTCAGATGCTACCTACATTTGCATTTGCAGGGATCACACTGAAAGGCAAATTTAGGGAACTGGGGTTTATTTTAGTCTAACTAATGTTTAGGAAGAACTGGGTTTATAATTGAAGCAAATCTATTCTAAAGATTTAGTGTTCAGATGAACCTGATAGGGCATAGGTCCTCTGAGCTCTCTGAACCAAGACATTACCTAAGACACAGACATTGCTCACCCTCCCTTGGGTTACCCTGTCAGAGTAACAGCATGGCTGCTGACATAATGTTGCCCTGGGGGATGACCACTGGGTTCTTAGTTTTGTAGAATTAATTTATCCACATGTTGGCTTGTCATACTTTTAACCTCTAGATTTCTCTTGAATTTTTTTTTTTTTGTTTTTTTTTTGTGCTTGTACTTAGGTCTGAAATGGATGTAAGAAAAGTCAGTTTTATTTTGGATTGTCATGTGATCTTGTTCAGATGAAGTCTATAATATGAAACAAGGATTATTTCATTCATTTTTAATTTCTAAGAGTTTTACTTATTTTTTACTTTGATTTCTCTTTAGGGATTTAATAATAGATTTTTTTTAGTGATTAAATATGAGGCATAATATTTTTAACTTGTATTATTAAGATTAATTTTATAGGGTCATTTGAATCATTATATAACCCCTACTGAGTCATAACTAACCCGGTTCCTGGGAAAAATAATTAAGATATGAACAGAAAAATGGACAGTTTGTATCTAGGAAAGAATATGGCTTTGGATTTGTGTAACTGATATATCTGTCTAACCTATTTCAAGTATATTTGTGGGCAAAAACTAAACAAGTAAACACTGCTCCTAGAATTGAATCAGAAAATGGTAATAAAACTACTATGCTAAACTGATATTCACCTTCCCTAAAGAGTATGGCCACCATGCTGGGGATCATGGATTTTTTTCTTTTTTTTATACTAAGTAGTTAAGAAAAAAAAAATAGGGGAATGTATAGAACAAACAATTTTTTTTATTCCCTATGTTTCTGGTAATAAAATAAGACTTCCTTCTAACATGGCTACATACCTAGAAAAATTACTAGGTAAGAAACCTCTTTGTTCTACCCTATTGGATGTGTGAGGCTTTATTTAAACAGTGGAGATATGCATGATCACCACACAGGAACAAGATGGACCCCTCACACAAAATTTAGTTTGGATTTCAAGACTGACGATGCTACTACCCCCATGTACCAATAAGTGATGAAATTGTTTATCATTTCACATAATGAACCTTTCTTGGAAGAGCAGGGCAGGCCCCAAGCAGGACTCAAAAATGGCTTGGGAGGGTATAGGAAGTTGACTGGCTTGCATTTTTTTGTGTGAGTAGGGGTAGGCTGGGATGCGAGTTCCCACATATGGGCTGGAGCTCCCTTGGTTTGAACTTCTGGCTCCCAGAGGAAGGAGAACCTGGGTTTTCTTATCAGCTTGCCCAAATGTAGGACAGAAGAGGAAGAGGGAGTGGTAGAACTTGAAAGCTCTCAGCAGTCAAACATAAAAATAAAGTCAGAATCTTTATTATAAGGTGGAAGTTAATTGTATAGGAGAAAAATTTCCTTTGAAAGAGAAAAAGAGTGAGCATATGCCATAGCAAGAAAACCAGGTGTCTGAAAGATTTGAGGTGCAATGTATCAACTATTTAAGCAAATAGTTTTGAAAGAGAAAATGAAAATTCTGTTTCAAAAAGATAGAGTGTGATAAAAATTTGAGTACCTAAAATATGATATTGTGAGGAAAAGAAATTGAATTCTTTAATTAAATTAGTATATGAAAAGCTTAAGCAATAGGGAAAATATTATCAAATATTATATTTTCTTTTCAGTTATTTTTCCTTTTCTCTTCTTCAGCTTTACCATTTCAATGCAATTTTCTCAATACATTGGCTTGTTTTAGTCCTCCTTTCAATCTGTTTCTTTTTTCATTTTCTTTTGGATGTATGTTGATATGTTAAAAAAATAAAAAAACCCACAACAGATTGTAAGCATATAGTTTACTGTTTTTGATGTTTAAAGTTAATTCAGTTCCATAAAAGCCTTCATAAACAGTTTTTTCTTTTAAAATTATTAAATAATTATCTTTACTTTCTCTTTACTCTTCTACCTTAGTTTTGATAAAGAACTATACCTCTAAGAGTTCTCTGAGGCACACAATTTAGTGAAATGACACCATTATCCAAACTCTCCCTAGAGAAATCCCAACTTAGAGCTGTAGATTAGATTTTATATTCACAAGACTTGGTGCAAAAAAAATATTATTTTTGAAATACTACAAAGAAAAATGTCTTATAAGGTTTTTACTGAACATTTAAAGCTTGTTTCATTAAAACCCAGGGAGGAAATAAGTAAATGGATAAGTAAATGTAATTAGCACTGCATTTTTATGGGCTTGGGAATTCATACTTCAAATAATAAGGAAAGTTTTATTAGCAAATGAAATAAATGTACTATTTTGGTAAATTATTTTTCTTTTTTCATATATGTTATTTTGAAAAACACACCTCTGTTATTTAAATTGAAAATATCTTTAGAAAGCCTATAGTCCACCTGTCTCATTTAATACGTCTGCAAACTGAAATGTGGTTAGAGAACATGACTGGCCAATGTTTAACAAGTCTGATGGGAACATGCCTTCCTGAGTGTGGAGTCTGAGTAACTGCATAAAAGATACACCATCTTAAACCAATAGTACTGAGAACTTGAAATGCCTACATAATATAAATGTTATGAGACAAGAATGTGATTGTTAGAAATAGCTATTTATTTTTTTAGGCTCTTGTAAATGTTGTGGGAAGAAAAATCCAAGAGGTGGCTTCATAATTCCCCTTGGGAGGGAGGATGCCTTTGGTTGACAAAAAACTTTGTGAGTCATTTTAATTGGAAAGATTATTCTCAGGGTAGCACTCAAATAAATCAAAGAACAAACTTCTCTGAGGAAAAAAAAGAATAATTTAGGGGTTAGATACCTACAAATGAGAAGACAGGGATTTGAAGAAGGTAGAGGCAGCTCAGTCATATAACAGGAGGCTTGAGTCAGATCAGAAGTGCTGACGACTGGAAATTCCCTAATGGAAAAGAAAGATACTTGATTTGCTTCTAAGAAAAAGAAGGTCTAAATATGTCTAAATTTAATTTTGCATTATATGCTGGGCTGTAATGACTTACAGTTTTCAGTATCTCTTTTATAAAACCAAGGTCATTGTGTGATACCTTGGGACACTAAAGAAAATAATACCATTTTTCTTTCACATTTGGGTTGCAAATAAAGAAATGATTATAGGAAGAAGGGCATAAGAAAGTTCTAGAAGATAGGAGAAACCACAAAGCGGCCTCAGAAGTAACCAACTGAAATAGAAGGCCCCTAAAATCCTTGGCAGGTATTTGAAAGGATTCAAGGCTTTTAACCATACATAGGATAGAGTTGGAGCCAATTATCTTCAATAGTAAAATATATATAGATGTCAGCTCTAGTTATCCTTTATTATAATTTCAATGAACTCTGTACTGTAATTTCAGTTTTCAAATCAGTATATGAGGTAGCAGTAACTACATATTAAAGAACAGAGATAAATGTTATGGTTTATATAAAACCATTAGCTTTGGACACTAAATATTTTTATTTAAATACATTTGCTGCATTAATAGTGCTATGTTTATGGCAGACACATATGAAATACAATTAAAATATAGAAGAGAGACTTCCCTGGTGGCACAGTGGATAAGAATCCGCCTGCCAATGCAGGGGACATGGGTTCGAGCCCTGGTATGGGAAGATCCCACATGCCGCAGAGGAACTAAGCTCACGCGCCACAACTACTGACTGAGCCTGCACTCTAGAGCCCATGAGCCACAACTACTGAAGCCCGGGTGCCTTGAGCCCATGCTCCACAACAAGAGAAGCCACCACAATGAGAAGCCCACCCACCGCAGTGAGAAGCTCAAGGCACTGCAACGAAGAGTAACCCATGCTCACCTCAACTAGAGAAGGCCCACGTGTAGCAACGAAGACCCAATACAGCCAAAAATAAATAAATAAATTTATTTTTTAAAAAATAGAAGGGGCTTCCCTGGTGGCGCAGTAGTTGAGAATCCGCCTGCCAATGCACGGGACACGGGCTCATGTCCCGGTCCGGGAATATCCCACATGCCGCGGAGCAGCTAGGTCCATGAGCCATGGCCGCTGAGCCTGCGCGTCCGGAGCCTGTGCTCTGCAACCGGAGAGGCCACAACAGTGACAGGCCCACGTATCACAAAAAACAAAAACAAAACAAAAAAAAAATAGAAAAGAAAAATTATATGAAAGTTTACAACCTAATGAACATGATTATCTTTACATGGTTTAGGTATATAATTTCATAAAAATAATATTAAATGATATATTACTATATATTCTTCCTAATACATTATAAGCTTTACCTTATAGTAAACAATTTTAAGAATTCTTTTCTTTACATAAACAGTATCACAATTTACATACTGTTGGTCTTTCACTTATACTAGATCATAAAATGATTTTATATCAGTATATGCAGATCCTATTTTATATATATTATATGCAATTCATAAATTTGATTTAAAATATCCAATGATAAAAAGTTTATAAAAATGCAAAAAAAAAATCAGTCTTTGTTTCTTGTTCCATTTCTACTTATCCCATTATTCCCGCCAGACAGATTATTTATTACGCGACTGTGGACAAATGGGTTTACCTCTCTAAGCCTTAGTCTTCCTGTCTGTAAAAATTTCTGTGGCACCAACCAAATAGAGTTGTTTTGAGAATTAAATGAGACAATATGTTTACAGCTCTGCATGGTGTCTGGCAGACACTGGTGCTCGGTACATGTTAGCCGTTACTAAATGCCTTCATCAGGACTAAATGTCAATTGTTATAAAACCTGCATTTTAGCATTTGTAAAGATAATAAAGCGGCTTTTCTTCTTTAACATATTGATATGAATCATGTTAATTCTCATCCTAGTAAATGCTCATTGGGTATTTATTAACTTATCTATGTAGCTAATAGTAATTTGCAAATTAGTTAACTCTGTATTTATGAATTTGTTTATTTCTTTTGTCTTCATTTTATTTTTCTGCATTGAGAGAGAAAAAAAGAATAAATACCATTGATAGTATTATTATTGAAAATTGAGGCAAATATGTATAATGCTCTAATAAAATTGTTTTGAAATGGATAATTTTATTTAGAGCAAATTACTAAAATTGATGATAAAAGTAGAGAGAAGCCTAAACTGACACACAATTTTCAAAAGGGTAATTTCTAAGAAATACATTGAACCAACATGTTTACGCAGTCATGACAATCCAAAACATATACACTACAATATATTATTAGCTAACATAGAATTTGGCTAATTTACAAAACATACTGTAAATGAAGTAGGTAGCCAGCAAGGAGATACAAAGCTATAGGGAATTTATAGCTTTATTTATATAACAGCTCTAGCTGTCATACATCATCCTAGTTTTAGTAAAATGGTCAGCAGACATTTAATTTGTGTCCAGTAGTTAAACTGACCTTACTCTGATATCCTTTTCTTCAATAATTCTATATCAGGCTTACTCTCATGCTCTGTTTTTTAGAAATCTTTATCAGTGCCTCAGTTGTCCCTGTCAGTGTAATTAAGCAAATATGATTAGTCACATCTCATATCCTTTAACATGACTTAGATTTTTAGTTTCTCAATATATATATGTTTTACTAATGTGTGTATGTTTATATATATACAGAAATATATATATACCTATATATATATACAAAGTATATTTAAAATTAATGCCTTATTATTTTCTTCCTCTTGTTCTTTTTTTTCCTAGATCTTTCATTATTATTTTAAAAAATAAAATCAATGCCCTTAATGTTATGGATTTGGCTTTAATTTCTACTTTGGCTGCATCTCATACTTTGTGATATGGAATGCTATCAACACCATTATTTTCTAAACATGTCACTTCAGTTTTACTTGTTATCTGATTCAAGAATAATTAGTAGAGTGTTTCTTTCAAATTGTGTTAATTAACTAATTATCAAGTAACTTGTTTTTATTTGTGTATAGTTTTCTGAAAATGTCTGTAATATTTATATATTAGTCAGTGAGGTGGTTTCCTTATTTTTTTCATTTTGTGTTCATTTTTTTGAGCCTGAATCTGTCATTCAACTCTTTTTTTTTTTTAATAAATTTATTTATTTATTTTTGGCTCTGTTGGGTCTTCGTTGTTGCACGTGGCTTTCTCTAGTTGAGGTGAGCAGGGGCTACGCTTCATTGTGGTGTGCAGGCTTCTCATTGCAGTGGCTTCTCTTTTTGTGGAGCATGGGCTCTAGGCACACAGGCTTCAGTAGTTGTGGCACGCGGGCTCTAGAGCACAGGCTCAGTCGTTGTGCACGGGCTTAGTTGCTCCTCAGCATGTGGGATCTTCCCGGACCAGGGCTCGAACCCGTGTCCCCTGCATTAGCAGGCAGATTCTTAACCACTGCGCCACCAGGGAAGTCCCTTTATGTTCATTTCTATCTGTTTTGACATCTACTATGTAATTATTTTTAATATGTTTCCTAAACACTTAAAGACTATTTGACGCTTCATCTAAGATGTCAAGGTGGAGGATTCATTACTAGCTTGGTTAAAGGATTTATGGTTGACTGAATAGACTTGTGAAGAGGCCAAAACATGAATAAACCAAGAAGGGAAATATGGATTTTCCTCTTGTTGGGAAAGTGGTTTTGGCAAAATACTGTGCCAGACTAGGTTCAGTTGGCCTTCTTTTCTGATACTGAAACAGCTTTTCCTTATCCATCTAACTTCATCAGACTGTCAACTACACTGTGAGAACAAATATACTCTAAATGCTTCGTGCCAATCGGTGGTCCATTCTTTGGTTTATCAAATTTTACCTAATTGAGCCTAGAATTAATCTACTACCTCAGGAAGCCTTTTCTCTCTAGCAGAAGTGGCAAACTGATGGTCTAAGGTAAGGGTGATCATAAAATTAATTTGTTGTCTAAGCTGGGACACAGTCAACAGTGAAAGGGGTTCTATTAATGCTTATTCTGGGACAAATGCCTTGGGCAAATCATGAATTATGGTCTTCATAACCATGATCTAAATGTAGCCTTAGATATGTTGATGGGAAGAATATTTAAATTAGTAACAGTTAAAAATCAGGAGAGTTCACATAAGAATTCACATTGCCAGTTTTGTTTTTGTTTGTTTTTAATTACCATGAGGTACTATCACAGAATGTCACAAGTTTGGTTCTCTGAAAAGCCAACTCTAAGATTAAGTTTAGTTGGTAGAATATTATTTAGGGAGTGCACTTATGATCAACATCTGTGGAAGGGAAGGAACCAAGACAAGTTATCAGAGAGAGGCAAGCCCAATGAGAGTCTTGGCTGATCCCAAGGGATACTCTAGAGATAAAATGGCCCAACACAGTTCCATATATATACTCTGCCTCACACAGGCATTGCATATGTAACGACTGAATTGAGATTACTTTGAGGAGGCAGCTGTCTGTAATTGAGGCAATCTTTGAAGAGGCTGACTACTAAAAGCTATCTACAAAGCTGGGCCACCAAGATCTTCCCTGAAGTGCTATTTTGGTGGTGCATCAACATGTTCACAAAAATTAATTATTACACTTGAGAACAACAATCAACTAGAGATGTATGGTTGTCTCCATGTCATCGGGCAGCATTCCCAAGGTCTTCTAATTGCCCAGGTCACATCTTCCTATTACCTGCTTCGCCTCTGTGTGCATTTGAGCCAGTGACATCTAATCTAGAGCAGTATCTCCTGCTTTTGCTGTTGGCACTACAGAGGATACATTTTGCTCCTTAGCCTTTTCTGGGCTCCTGCCTTTGCCAACATTGATGTCTTTTAGTTCTGCAGAACAGTGACAAAAGCAGTGGCTCACACGCAGACACACACAATGCCCCAATTTTTAAGCAAATATTTTGTGATTCCCCTTGACTATCCTGAATTAAATTCAGAATTATGACTACATACATTTCAAAAAGCCAATACCGTGCCCTAAATGTAATATAAAAGTGAATATGGGCTTCCCTGGTGGCGCAGTGGTTGCGCGTCCACCTGCCGATGCAGGGGAACCGGGTTCGCGCCCCGGTCTGGGAGGATCCCACATGCCGCGGAGCGGCTGGGCCCGTGAGCCATGGCCGCTGAGCCTGCGCGTCCGGAGCCTGTGCTCCGCAATGGGAGAGGCCACAACAGAGGGAGGCCCGCATACCACAAAAAAAAAAAAAAAAAAAAAAAAGTGAATAAAAGGAACATAATTTATAATGAAATAACATATTAATACATAAAATCTTGGAGATGACTGTATCAGTAAAAATACTGAAGGAATCAGACGCTTGTATGTGAGTGCAGAATCATAGTGAATGCAGTGGCTACAAATGTAGACTGAAACAATTATAAGGCATAGGCCATTCAAATATCACAAGAAACAATTTTCCAAAATGAGGAACGACTCATTCCCTCTCCTGAAAGTTATGATCTTTTTTTGATCTACACAGTAATGGTACTACTGAGAAATTCACTGAGTATCCAAACTATTCGATAATACTTTACATTTATATGTAAAAATGAAGTTAAATTTCCAGTCTCAGCTATTAATAATCCAGTTTTACCCACATGAATAATCAATGACACATTCAAAATATGAGGGATGCAGGATATGGGGCAGATCTTTGTTATGCAGGACTATTGTCAGCACTGCCAGATTTCTAGCATCTCTGGCGCAAAACCAAACTGTCAAATGGATCTTTCAATAAATATTACCCCCACACTGGAACACTCATGTTGAAAACCACTGTAACAAAGGAACTTTAATTAAATTTACCAATCCACTTGTCAGTGCTTGCCCCATTTTACCTAATGCTCAGTGGTCCATCATTTCCATTGCTTTCCCATTAAGCCATACTAATACAAGAAGATGATTTATCAATCTGTCTAACCTCTGTCTATCAAAAATTCTTTCTTCATAGTTTGCAGCATTTAGAAAATCTATCCTAGTTTCCAGGGATGATACAGGGAACTCCCTTATCACATTTCCTCATTTCTTAGGATATTTCTTTTAAACTGGAAAGGAAATATTCAAACACGTGAACTCACGCCAGCACATTTCTGGGAAGCTCTAAATATTTAATTCTGCAAATGGAAGCATTCATTTTGTAAAGATCTTGTTATCCTAATTTAATATTATTTCCTTCAGGAGAAAGCATTCTCTGGGCATCTATGAAAGATAATTTTGACTTTTATTTTTCCAATATGATTACATAAACTTTGTTAAAAATGATTGGGAACTTTGGTATTATATTTAGAGCACAGCCTTAATGTCCACAATATATAATGTCCACAGTATTTAATCAATTGAACAAGCTGAGGGTGGCAGCATGATAATAAAGCACTGGCAAAAGGCTTGCATTTCAGTTTCACTTTTGTCCGTAACTAGTTATGTGAACTTAGGTGAAATGTTTAACTTCTCTTGGCTCTGTTTTTTCATCTGTGAAATTATTGAGTTGGAAAACCTGATCTCTAAGGGCCCCTTCAGCTCAAAAATCCACTGACTCTGCTTTCATGATTACCTTTTCTACATTTTTCAGATGTCAAATTGGCAAGAAATTAGGCTTTGAGATTTTTTTTGGAAAGCTTTCAGCTCTGTTTTGCAAATGCAGATGTTTGGTTACATATAGAATTTCCCTGATGCCTAATGATATATGACCTCAGCTGCCTTCAGGGAGATTATCCATCTGCTATCTCATGTTGACTCTGAAAAGATAATTTTAAAATGTCTTCAGGAGAGTAGTTCCATGGAATATGACATATCTTGAGATACAGCCAGGCATGACCCATTTTAGCATAGCTGGAAGGGATCTGGAACCTAATCTACATAGTGGTGTGGAAAAAAACACCAAGGTGGCTGACCTATCTAGAGCTGTTTTCCTGGGGAAAATCTGCACTGGCACACAGAACATTATATCCAGAGAGTACGCAATAGATGATTGGTAGTAATTAAAATCATGCCATTGGTTTCAAAGAACTAATGTAAAATAATAGATCATATAAATCAATGTTGACTGAATTTAATATTAAAATATATTTTTATTCATTGTCTAAGTACTTATTGAGTGTCTACTATGTGTTCATGAATAAAAAATGTTTTAAAAAGCAGAATTCATAGGCAGATATTCAGAATAATGTAAATCTTTTAGTGTGAAACAGGGTTTTAGGAACAATACTCTGGGACCCAAGTAAGGAAAAATAAGTAAAAACCAAACAAATGCCCACTTTATAAAACTGAAATATTAGGCCAGGCCATTGATAAATTCAGTCAGGAGTGAGAAACCATAGAAATCCAGTTAGAGAAACTAGAATTCAGTGGAGGATTTTATATCAGGAGCAATATAAAAGTCCAGTTTGCTTTAAGGCATCAATTAAAGGCTGCACTAGAAGCCAGAACTCATAACCTTTACTCCTAAATATATTTTGAACTTTATTTCTACATGTCTTCATAGGCACTCTGGCTTTTAAAGACAGCATTCCATAAATCAACTACATATATATCCCACATTAAATTTAGATTTTACTTAAGAAATTAAAATGATCTTTTCATTTTTTCCATGTTTTTTATAATTTATGATGGACTATGATTTTTCTGCAACCATCTTTCATACACGTTGTTTTCAAATTTAATGACATTCTTATTGATAAATTTAATAATTAATGAAATGGAAACGTACCTTTTTAGTCACTTCATTATACTTTGTTGATTTTGACTTTACAAATTTCCTCTCCTACTTTTATATTGTTTCAAATCATAAACATTTAGTAGTCCTTTGAAGTGGGTATTGGCCATATGTTTGTGCATAAGGTATCTGTTGCATAAGACAGACCTTTCTAGGGACATAATATAAATGGGTAAAGGCAGCCAGAAGCATATGGAGAGCATAAGACCTCTACAAGGACAGTCACTGAAAAACAAATAAATTTCCCTACATTCAAGTTTCTGAAATTTGTATAAAGCCAAAGACTGTGAGGAAACTAAGACTATCTATCAGTGATGGCCCAAACTATGTGAAGAGGAAAATAGGAACTACAACTAAGCAAACACTGGCATGTCAGTTTTCTTATGAATTTATCCAGGACACATTAACACACTCAAAATATATTCAATGAGATTTAATATGTGCTCAATTTCCAGTAGGCTTGTCAGATATAACACAAGACACCCAGTTAAATTTAATTTCAGATAAATAATTGTAATAATATTTTTGGTATAGGTATGCCCTGTGCAACATTGAGGCCATAAGGACATATTTATACTAAAAAAACAAAGAACAATAAAAAAACCTATTATTCATTGTTCATTTGAAATCAAAATTTAACTGGGCATCCTGTAATTTTATTTTTTAAATCTGGCAACCGTAATATCTAGACATGGGGGAAAAACAAATGAGCAAAAACATACATAACTGTTCTAGTGGAAGAAGCAATGAGATGGGGAAAGAAAAATATTGATTAAACAACCACACAAACCAATGTAAATTGTTCCTGTAGCAAGTACTATGAAGGAGAAAGAGATGATGTTTTGCAACTCCATGATAGGGGGTTTTGACCTGATTGAGAGCTTCGAGTAGCCTTTTTGCCATCTGAAGGAACAGGAGGAATTAACTAGGCTAAGGACTGGGGAGGGAGGTGGTCAATAAAGAGCGTTTTAAAGAACAAGAGACAGGAAGATTTTGTACATAAAGATATCTTGGGTAGGAAAACAGAATGCTGGAGTAGCTCCAATGAGTGAGAAAGAATTTAAAGGAGAGGCCATGTATGTCATATTAAAGAGGAGGCCCTGAGAGTGTTCAGGAAGGTAAGCGAGGTGATTGGATTGGTGTTACAGAAAGTGATTGCAGAGATCCCAGGGCGTATACCTTAAACCGATAACTGTACACCAAGTCTTCTATCTCTCTCTTCCAAAGAAACCTGTATCATCACAATCACAATTATCTCCTTGATCTGATCATATTATTTCTCTATTTATAAAATCACTCTTACCCACAGGTAATAGATTAATTTTGACGGCCCAGACAGTGGGATTGTATTTCTCCGCTGGCTCATTTGTGATTCAACCCTCTCGTTTGTATTTCTTAAAGGCCCATCCATTACATCAGAACTATAGGTTAAGATCATGTAAGAGAAGTTACTAATTTTCTGTAATTTTCCTGGTGGGTAATAAAACTTATGTAAACTGATCTTCAGAAAGAACACAGCACCAGAATTTTTCAGGGTAAGACAGAAGCCAGTTATAAGAAAGATGGTTCTTCTTATTTGTATATTCCTTCAAGTATAGAATCTTATCACATAAACTTTGTGTCACTAGGCAGCTTGTTAAGCTTTCTTAAACTTAAATAATCATGGAAAAACAAAAAAGGAAATTGATCTAAAGAAATTTGTCCACTTAATTTCCTAAAGTTTTAACATGGATTTAAATGATCAGTTTGGGCCATTTCTTGAGGCATCTAAAGTGAGAGTGATAACGTTTATAGTTCTCTTTACATAGCACCTTATTCTTACTGTGCCAATTCCAGCAATGTCTGTTAGCATTTTTCACTAAGTCTGAAAATGTGCAATTTTCTGAATACCACGACAGTTGGGGTTAAGACAATTCCTCATCATATAAACAAAAAAAACTTAAACATTTTTTAGAATCATATATTTCAGTATCACAGTTTTTGAACATAAATTCATATAGCACATTCAAAATGAGTGGAATATCAGAGGATTCATTAATACTCTAAAAGAACATTTGTTGGGTGACTCCTATGTGGGCTCACTTATCCATGAATGAGCTGTGACAAGACATCAGTGCATTTATAGTTTAAAGGTCAGGGAGAGATAAACATTTAAATATAATGTACTATTGTAACAAGATCAGATATATTCCACTTACAGTGGTTACTATAAAGGGACGGTTCAGGGAAGGTTTTACAGCTGAGATGGTATGTAAAATCAATCGTGAAACAAGGGAGAAGAGAGAGGGAGAGAGAGAGAGAGAGAGAACAGATTCCAGGCATCATGGACAGAGAATGGAAATGAATGGCTGCCGTGATAGAGAAACTGAGAGGAGCCCCATTTCCGTGGAGCAATTTTTGACTGAAGATGTCAGATTATTAGTTTGGAAACATGTAACAGATGTCTGTCTGTGAGTGATGCTAAAGATTTGGGAGTGGGATGCAAAGTTGATAGGCAGTTTTTCAAAGGTTGTGTAGTGATTTTGCTTGTTGTTTTTGAGGGAGAACCCTCAAAAAATGAGGTGAGGCCCAATGAAATCAATGATTACTTGCAAGATTGGTTCAAGGTAATTTGCTAATAAACTGCATTGGTGAGAAGAATGGGTAAAAAGTGGTGTAGGTATTTAGTAGACGATAAAGTCATCTACAGATGGTAATCGACCTAACACATTTAAAATAATATTTCCTATTTATTCCATGCCTGCTCTAAAATGTCAAATTGTTGAGATACTTCACATTTATTTTTCTCACTTAATTTTTCAAATTTGTCTACAAAAAAATGTGAGAGCTACAATAATTCTCACTTTAAAGATGATGAAACTAAGACAAGAGAGGTTAAGTGGCTTGCCTGAGCTAATATAAATATCACTGGAGAAACGAGGTTTTTCTAATTAAGAACCCATTTTTTTGATTCAATGTGGCTGTTGAGACATCATTTAGGACCTGAGAAAGATTTTAAAATAATGGTTGGAGAAAAGACAGATTTCAGAGAACAGGATGTTAATATTAAATAATATAGGGTAATAAAGTGAGGAAGACACATGTGGTTGAATGATTTGTGAACTTTGGTTTTGAAGTGAACATATTTTTAAGATGAAAATGTTGAGGTCATGTTATATGATTAAAGGACATAAACATGTGAAAGGTTGTCAATCTAAAATGGAACTGGGGCTTCCCTGGTGGCGCAGTGGTTGGGAATCCGCCTGCCGATGCAGGGGACACGGGTTCGTGCCCTGGTCCGGGAAGATCCCACATGCCGCGGAGCGGCTGGGCCCGTGAGCCATGGCCACTGAGCCTGTGTATACGGAGCCTGTGCTCCGAAACGGGAGAGGCCACAACAGTGAGAGGCCCGCGTACCACAAAAAAAAAAAAAAAAAAAAAAAGGAACTGGAGGATATGAAACAATCTCAGGCATGCACCCTCAGAAGAAGAAAACCTAAGGACTGAGAGACTGATTTCCCAAAAATGCCTGATTTACAAAAGACTGAGACTTATCTTCTGACCAGCGAACATCTGCCAATAATCTCTCCCCAACCTCAAGCCAGTAATTTACTACTTAAACTCTGGCTGGACTTCCCCCTATTTCCACTCCTTGCCCGTAAATACAGCTCGCCCCAAACCCTCAACAGAGTCTCCTGTAACTTGCTATGCATGCGTTTCACCGAATTGCAATTCCTCCGCTGTTTCTGAATGAACTCAATTTCTGGTAATTCGAATTTGCTTCAGTTTACCTGTTTATTTAGGTTGACAAGTGAAAAGGAGAAAATATGGAAAAAAAAATATGCACTGCTGGACCTGGTATAGTTTGGAAGCTCAGTCATGGGATGTCAGAGGATCAAAGCCAAGAAGTGGAGGCATTAACCTTGAATAGTAGAAGTGGAAAAAGAGTTTAAGGTCAAGTCTTTCTTTGAGTCTTGGGAAAAGGAAGTAAAAAGGATTTAAATGATAAGCTGTTTTTGTAAGAGCAAAGAAGCAGATTATTTCCCAAAGCTTTGTTTTAAGGGATTTTGTTTGCTTTGTTTCCAAATCTAAAATTCTCCCTTTTTTTCTTCCTATAGTTGATGCGTTCTAGAAATTAAAGTTAATGGAAGTGTGTGATAAGGTGGCTTCTAGCTAATCAAACCTTTTTTCTGTGTTGTTTGCTCACTGACAGATTAATTGCCTGAATTGCCTTTTTATTTTTAAGTAGCTCTGAGAAGGAAATTTAGCAATTAAAATGATTTAGACTGCAGCTTATGTAGCAGTTCAAATGACATTTGAAAGATAGTGGGGGAAATTAATAAATGATTGTACAAAATAATATATAGCAGAAATATGTTTGTTGCTACAATTAAAAGTGAATTACTTAGTGATCCAGGTCAATTTTTACAAAGAATCAATCAGTTGGGCTTTTCAAATGGGTTTAAAAATTGATTGTTTCTAATCAGTCATATTTCAACATCAGACATCGATTTGAATATTTAACTGATTTTGAAGTAATGTGTTATGCACTTTATGTAGTTGATAAGTAATTTCTTGTAGAGATATAGTGAGTACTCATAAAAGTTTAAGTAGAGACTTCAAATCAGTACATTAAGAACATGTTTTTGTTTTTAATTATTAAACAAAGTGTGCAAATACAGGTTTTTAATACTTCATTTTAAGTATTGCTCTATATATTCACTGTAGAAAAATAAGTATAACACAGGAAACCAAACCTTTAAAACAGTTAAGTATCAGAAATTATATCAACAAATAAGAACACTATTAAAAATCAGAAGCATACTGGGCTTCCCTGGTGGCGCAGTGGTTGAGAATCCACCTGCCGATGCAGGGGACACGGGTTCGTGCCCCAGTCCGGGAGGATCCCACATGCCGTGGAGCGGCTGGGCCCGTGAGCCATGGACACTGAGCCTGTGCGTCCGGAGCCTGTGCTCCACAACAGGAGAGGCCACAACAGTGAGAGGTTTGCGTACCACCAAAAAAAAAACAAAATCAGAAGCATACATTTCTATATTCGCCTGTATGAAACTACAGGTGAATAAATAATGCACAGTTTTGTATGTATGTAATTTCACAAAATGGGACCATTATAATCCATGCAACTGTATTTTTTCTTTTAATATATGTTGAATATATTTCCAAGCCAATAAATATCAATTAGCATAGATATGCATTTAGCTGTATAGAGTTTTCATTGTATGTATTTATGTAACTAACACTAATTAATTAGTTACATATATATTTTTTCTCATTTTTTTCCCCTTGGGAAAATAACCTAAAAGTAGAATTTAAGCATTAATAAAAGTAAATAAAATTTTTGATACTTGGATATCAAGTATCAAATATTTTTCTGTCTAGCAAGGCTATACATCTAATAGCATGTGTTTGTTGTGTTTAACTGCTGTGCCGGTAAGCATCAGGGGTGTTAAATTGTCATAACATGTTCTGTGAATGACTTCTTTGAGATACATGGCATGACACTTGTTTATCCACATCAATAAAACAAAGGTAGAAATGTACTTTGTTGTTTAAGGACCAAGGTAATACAAAGAAAGCAAGGACACAGTTAAATGCCCTAGTATAGCTTCCTCTGGCTAGAACTTCATCAACAGCTTAGTCATTAAAGATTGGTTGTTAATATTAAATATTAACACCACACTTGAGTAATTTCTATTTATTGTTTGTAATTTTTTGATCATCTGTGCATATAAATGTTTACATATGAAAATATATATTTTGGCAAAATTCCAGATTACATTAAACAGATGGTTTCTGGAAACAGAAAAAAATGATATGATTATATGGAATTTGCATGAGTGAATCAAGTATGACTTATACCAAGAATTTCTGTCTTATTAAAATTTATTGAATAGCAATTTTAGATTAATTTAGATCTAAAGAATGGGTTTAAACATACTATTTCCTTCACCAAGGCCTGTGAGAACGTTTCATTATTGACTGGCGTGCATGAGAAACTTTACACAGATGCTGATATAATTAAGAAAATATGATGAGTGTCAAAAAATGTTCCTATGTATTTTTGTTAGAAGTATGATACTGAACTCTTTGCTTAGTTTCCTCCAATTAAAATTAAACTTTTGAATTGATTATGTAAATGAAACAGAAGTGATACTAAAAAAAATTTCTTTTGATAATAAGCATGACACAAACACTGATCGATCAGAGCAGATGGGATTTAAAGACCAGGGATGATTGTGCTAGATTTACCACTAAATATGAGCTTAGAAACATATTTTTAGAAGGCATCCTTACTTAAATAATGAGTCGTATACAATTGTAAGAGAGCTAGAAAGCTATTGTATGGGTTAGCAAAATCAGGATTCTAAAGAATGAATCCCTGTTAATACTATTGATGATCTAGATCCATTTAGCAATCCATGCTGCTTGATATTAATAATTATAAATGTGAAGTTCTTTAGGTATACTTAAAGAAACAGCTGCAAAGTTAAAAGAATATGGAAGGCTTAACAACTGTTAATAGGAAGTGAAACTAAAAAAAGCAAATGATTATTCTCTAGATAATTTTTTAAAATGTAGTATGCTTGTAGGAAAACATCTAGTTTAATAAAAAGTAGGATTAACAGAAAAATAATGTTCAGATCTAAATACTCATTAGTTGCACTGTACTCTATCCATGGCCCAACTAAATGTGAAATGTCTCATTTATATTTCCTTGCCATCATTTTAAAGAATGGTCCATATTTATAAACTATAGTCTGTAAAAACATAAGATTGGCCTTGAGAATTAAAGGCCTTGAAGCTGTATGACATGAGGAAAAATTGAGAAATGATGATATGCTTCAACTATGTACAGCAACACTTAAGGAATACAGAGGTACATTCAAATATTTGAAGCTCTGTGGTAGGAAATAGGGACTAGAGTCAATTGTATTGCTTCAGATAACATAAGCAATTTCCATGGATGGGAATTATTCAGAGGTATATTTCCATTCAAAACAAGGTAGTGTGCTTGTATAACAATGAGAGTTCCAACAAGGGAATGGACTGTCTCTCAGGGCTGAATGTCTGTCACTGGAAGTATTCTAGCTAGCCTTGGATGAACACTAGTCATGGATAACATGGAATGTGTTCCCTTCTTCGAAGGAAGATACAATTAACTGACCTTTAAGCTTGTTTCCACCTCTCATATTCTCATTTTATGATCACTTTGACACATTTCAATGTTACAAGTTGTCATTTCAATCTCGAAACAGGCTGATGCCATGTGAACCAGTAAATAAGTGACAGTGTTTCATTATGCATGTTCCCTTAGACACTAGGAGGTAATGTATTTTTTACATAGTGTTTTCACTTTTATTTTTCTATCAAAAATTTGTTATAGCCAGAAAATGTGTAAATATATGTAGACAAATAGTTATCAACAAAAGCATTATATAACATAAAAAACTTTAGTTTTAATTTGTTCTTTTTTTTCTCAACTAAGCATTGTTTTTTTTTTTTTTTTTTGCGGTACGCGGGCCTCTCACTGTTGTGGCCTCTCCCGTTGTGGAGCACAGGCTCCGGACACGCAGGCTCGGTGGCCATGGCTCACGGGCCCAGCCACTCCGTGGCATGTGGGATCTTCGCGGACCAGGGCACGAACCCATGTGCCCTGCGTCGGCAGGCGGACTCTCAACCACTGCGCCACCAGGGAAGCCCTAAGTATTGTATTTTAAAGAGTCTATTCCATTCTAGTTTTAAACTACTACAACAGCCTGTTTCCCTGAGCTGGTGGATCAGATTTTTTTTTTAATGGAGAACCCAAACATTCCAAGGAACTGGATTTATACAGAGTCCTGTTTCCTCTGTGTATCTCATATAGTCCAAAGACCATGTTTAACATGTCCATGTAGGGATTTAAATTCTAACTCCCAGTCCACAGAGACAATATGTGTGCTTCTTCCACCTCCCAATACCTGTGGCACTTACATGGTTTTAACTTGTTTTACATGGCTTGACTTTGAATGTTTCACTTTTTGCCTGTGATGAATTGATTTCTTTTTGTTCAGCTCACCTATGCATTTTATTGATATATTTAATCCCATAGGGGAAGAGTGTGTCCAAGTGAATCTGTCATACATTTAATGATCTAGCCAATTTTATCCCCTTCATTCAGAAATTTGAAAAACCCTCATTCTCTATTTTTGAAGTTATCTCACTGTTATTCTTATATTTTCAGTGGGCTTATGCTAATCTCTCCCTTCTCCACTTCTTTTCCTAGCATATTGAAGGGGGGGGTACAAACCAGATATGTACTCAATCTACCACAATATCTCCTTTTTGCCAAGCAGTATTTTATTTATTTTTTTTACATATACATATATCCATTCTTTTTCAGATTCTTTTCCCATGTAGTTTATTACAGATTATTGAGTAGAGTTCCCTATGCTATATAGTAGGTCTTGTTGATTACTTATTTTATAGATACTGGTGTGTATATGTTAATCCCAAACTCCTAATTTATCCCTCGCCCCACCTTTCCCCTTTGGTAACCATAAGTTTGTTTTTGAAGTCTGTGAGTCTGTTTCTGTTTTGTAAATAAGTTCATTTGTATCATTTTTTTAGATTCCACATAAGTAATATCATATGATATTTGTCTTTCTCTGTCTGACTTACTTCACTTAGTATGACAATCTCTAGGTCCGTCCATGTTGCTGCAAGTGGCATTACTTCATTCCTCTTTATGGCTGAGTAATATTCCATTGTATATATGTAACACATCTTCTTTATCCATTCCTCTGTCGATGGACATTTAGGTTGCTTCCATGTCCTGGCTATTGTAAATACTGTTGTGGCCTCTCCCGTTGCGGAGCACAGGCTCCGGACACGCAGGCTCGGTGGCCATGGCTCACGGGCCCAGCCACTCCGTGGCATGTGGGATCTTCGCGGACCAGGGCACGAACCCATGTGCCCTGCGTCGGCAGGCGGACTCTCAACCACTGCGCCACCAGGGAAGCCCTAAGTATTGTATTTTAAAGAGTCTATTCCATTCTAGTTTTAAACTACTACAACAGCCTGTTTCCCTGAGCTGGTGGATCAGATTTTTTTTTTAATGGAGAACCCAAACATTCCAAGGAACTGGATTTATACAGAGTCCTGTTTCCTCTGTGTATCTCATATAGTCCAAAGACCATGTTTAACATGTCCATGTAGGGATTTAAATTCTAACTCCCAGTCCACAGAGACAATATGTGTGCTTCTTCCACCTCCCAATACCTGTGGCACTTACATGGTTTTAACTTGTTTTACATGGCTTGACTTTGAATGTTTCACTTTTTGCCTGTGATGAATTGATTTCTTTTTGTTCAGCTCACCTATGCATTTTATTGATATATTTAATCCCATAGGGGAAGAGTGTGTCCAAGTGAATCTGTCATACATTTAATGATCTAGCCAATTTTATCCCCTTCATTCAGAAATTTGAAAAACCCTCATTCTCTATTTTTGAAGTTATCTCACTGTTATTCTTATATTTTCAGTGGGCTTATGCTAATCTCTCCCTTCTCCACTTCTTTTCCTAGCATATTGAAGGGGGGGGTACAAACCAGATATGTACTCAATCTACCACAATATCTCCTTTTTGCCAAGCAGTATTTTATTTATTTTTTTTACATATACATATATCCATTCTTTTTCAGATTCTTTTCCCATGTAGTTTATTACAGATTATTGAGTAGAGTTCCCTATGCTATATAGTAGGTCTTGTTGATTACTTATTTTATAGATACTGGTGTGTATATGTTAATCCCAAACTCCTAATTTATCCCTCGCCCCACCTTTCCCCTTTGGTAACCATAAGTTTGTTTTTGAAGTCTGTGAGTCTGTTTCTGTTTTGTAAATAAGTTCATTTGTATCATTTTTTTAGATTCCACATAAGTAATATCATATGATATTTGTCTTTCTCTGTCTGACTTACTTCACTTAGTATGACAATCTCTAGGTCCGTCCATGTTGCTGCAAGTGGCATTACTTCATTCCTCTTTATGGCTGAGTAATATTCCATTGTATATATGTAACACATCTTCTTTATCCATTCCTCTGTCGATGGACATTTAGGTTGCTTCCATGTCCTGGCTATTGTAAATAGTGCTGCAATGAACACTGGGATACATCTGTCTTTACAAATTATGGTTTTCTCTGGATATATGCCTAGGAGTGGGATTGCTGGATCATATGGTAGTTCTATTTTTAGTTTTTGAAGGAACCTCCATACTGTTCTCCATAGTGGTTGTACCAAATTACATTCCCACCAACAGTGTAGGAGGGTTCCCTTTTCTCCACACCATCTCCAGCATTTATTGTTTGTAGACTTTTTGATGATGGCCATTCTGACTGGTGTGAGGTGATACCACTTTATAGTTTGATTTTCATTTCTCTGATAATTACTAATGTTGAGCATCTTTTCATGTGCTTTTTGGCCATCTGTATGTATTATTTGGAGAAATTTCTATTTGGGTCTTCTGCCCATTTTTTGATTGGGTTGTTTGGTTTTTTTGATAGATATTGAGCTGTATGAGCTGTTGTATACTTTAAAGATTAATCCCTTGTCAATCACTTTGTTTGCAAATATTTTCTCCCATCTGTGGGTTATATTTTTGTTTTGTTTATGGATCCCTCTACTGTGCAAAAAGCTTTCAAGTTTAATTAGGTCCCACTTGTTTATTTGTGTTTTTATTTTCATTACTTTTAAGAGGTGAATCCAAAAACATATTACTGCGATTTATGTCAAAGAGTGTTCTGCCTATGTTTTCCTCTAAGAGTTGTATAGTATACAGTCTTACATTTAGGTCTTTAATCCATTTTGAGTTTATTTTTGTGTATGGTGTTAGAGAATGTTCTAGTTTCATTCTTTTATATGTAATTGTCCAGTTTTCCCAGCACCATTTATTGAAGAGACTGTCTTTTCTCCATTGTATATTCTTGCGTAGTTGAATATAGTAGTTCATAGACTGATTGACCATAGGTGTGTGGGTTTATTTCTGGGTTTTCTATCCTGTTCCATTGATCTATATTTCTGTACTTGCCCCAGTACCATACTATTTTGGTGACTGTAGCTTTGTAGTATAGTCTGAAGTCAGGGAGCCTGATTCCTCCAGCTTGGTTTTTCTTTCTCAGGATTGCTTTGGCTCTTCAGGGGCTTTTGGGTTTCCATACAAATTTAAAAATTTTTTGTTCTAGTTCTTTGAAAAATGCCATTTGTGGTTTGGTGGGGACTGCATCGAATCAGTAGATTGCCTTGGGTAGTATAGTCATTTTGAAAGTATTGATTCTTCCAATCCAAGAACATGGTATTTCTTTCTGTCTGTGTTATCATCTATTTCTTTCATCAGTTTCTTATAGTTTTTGGAGTACAGGTCCTTTGCCTCCTTAGGTAAGTTCATTCTTATGTATTTTATTCTTTTTGATGCAGTGGTAAATGGGGTTGTTTTCTTAATTTCTCTTTCTGATTTTCATTGTCAGTGTGTAGTAATGCAATAGATATCTGTGTCTTAATTTTGTATCCAGCAACTTTACTGAACTCATTGATGAGTTCTAGTAGTTTACTGGTAACATCTTTAGGATTTTCTGTATATAATATCATGTCATCTGCAAACAGTGACAGTTTTACTTTTTCTTTTCCAATTTGGATTCCTTTTATTTCTTTTTCTTCTCTGCTTGCCATGGCTAGGACTTCTGAAACTAAAGTGAATAAAAGTGGCAAGAGTGGGCATCCTTGTCTTGTTCCTGATCTTAGAGGAAATGCTTTCAGCTTTTCATCATTGAATATGATGTTAGCTTCAATTGTCATATATAGCCTTTATTATGTTGAGGTAGGTTCCCTCAGTGCCCACTTTCTGGAGAGTTTTTATCATAAATCAGTGTGAATTTTGTCAAAAGCTTTTTCTGCTTCTATTGAGATGATCATATCGTTTTATTCTTCACTATGTTGATGTGGTGTGTCACACTGCTTGATTTGTGATATTGAAATATCCTTGCATCCCTGGGACAAATCCCAGTTGACATGGTGTATGATCATTTTTATATATTGTTGGGGTCAGTTTGCTAGTACTTTGTTGAGAATTTTTACATAAATGTTCATCAGTGATATTGGTCTGTAATTTTCTTTTTCTAGTACCTTAGTTTGTTTTTGATATCAGCATGATAGTGGCCTCATAGAATGAGTTGGGGAGTGTTCCTTACTCTGAAAATTTTTGTAAGTTTGAGAAGGATAGGTGTTAACTGTTCTCTAAATGTTTGATAGAATTTGCCTGTGAAACCATCTGGACCTGGACTTTTGTTTGTCGGAAGTTTTAAAATCACAGTTTCAATTTCAGTACTTGTGATTAGTCTGTTCATATTTTCTATTTCTTCCTTGTTCAGTCTTGGAAGGTTGTACCTTTCTAATAATTTGTCCATTGCTTCTAGGTTGTCCACTTATTGGCATATAGTTTCTTGTAGTAGTCTCTTATGATGCTCTGTATTTCTGTGGTGTCAGTTGTTACTTCTCCTTACTCATTTCTAAATTTGTTGATTTTTGCCCTCTCCCTTTTTTTTCTGGATGAGTCTGGCTAAAAGTTAATGGATTTTGTTTATCTTTCAAAGAACCACCTTTTAGTTTCATTGATCTTTTCTATTGTTTTCTTTGTCTCTATTTCATTTATTTCTGCTCTGATCTTTAAGATTTATTTCCTTTTACTAACTTTGGGTTTTGTTTGTTCTTTCTCCAGTTGCTTTAGGTGTAAGATTAGGTTGTTTATTTGAGATTTTTCTTATATCCTGAGTAAGATTATTGCTATAAACTTCCCTCTTAGAACTGTAGAACTTTTTTTGCTACATCCCATAGGTTATGGATCATCGTGTTTTTATTTTCATCTCTCTCTAGGTTTTTTTGATTTCCTCTTTGATTTCTTCAGTGATCTCTTGGTTATTTAGTAACATATTGTTTAGCCTCCATGTGTTTGTGGTTTTTTATGTTTTTTTCCCTGTAATTTATTTCTAATCTCATAGCTTTGTGGTCAGAATAGATGCTTGATATGATTTCAATTTTCTTAAATTTACTGAGGCTTGCTTTGTGGCCCAGCATGTAATATATCCTGGAGAATGTTCCATGTGCACTTGAGAAGAACGTGTATTCTGCTGCTTCTGGATGGAATGTTCTATAAGTATCAATTAAGTCCATCTGGTCTAATGTGTCATTTACGGTCTGTGTTTTCTTTCTGATTTTCTGTCTGGATGATCTGTCCATTGGTGTAAGTGGGGTGTTAAAGTCCCCTACTATTCTTGTGTTACTGCCGATTTCCCCTTTCATGGTTGTTAGCATTTGCCTTATATATTGAGGTGTTCCTATGCTGGTTACATATATATTTACAGTTGTTATATTTTCTTCTTGGATTGATCCCTTGACCATTATGTAGTGTCCCTCTTTGTCTTTTGTAACAGTCTTTAATATAAAGTCTTTTTTGTCTGTCACAAGTATTGCTATCCCAGCTTTCTTTTGATTTCCACTTGCATGGGATACCCGTTTTCATCCCCTCACTTTCATTCTGTATGAATCCCTAGATCCAAATTGGGTCTCTTGTAGACAGCATATATACGGATCTTGTTTTTGTATCCATTCAGCCAGTCTATGTCTTTTGGTTGGAGCATTTAATCCATTTACATTTAAGGTAATTATTGATATGTATATTCTTATTGCCATCTTGTTAATTGTTTTGGATTTGTTTTTATAGGTCTTTTTTCTTTGCTTCCTCTTTTGTTCTCTTCTCTTGTGATTTGATGACTATCTTTATTGTTGTGTTTGGATTGCGTTTTCTTTAGTGTGTGTATCTTTTGTAGATTTTTGCTTTGTGGTTTCCATGAGGTTTTGATATAGCAGCCCACATATGTTTTAAGTTGCTGGTCTCTTAATTTCCAATATCCTTATTTTGTACACTCCTGTTCTCACAGTTGCTGGTCTCGATGTATTATTTTTGTGTGGATGATTTACTACCTTTTCTGTATGTTTGCCTTTAGTGGTGAGCTTTCCCATTTGCAATTTTCTTTTCTAGCTGTGGCCTTTTCTTTTCCGTCTAGAGCAGTTCCTTCAGCATTTGTTGTAAAGCTGCATTGGTGGTGCTGAATTCTCTTAGCTTTTGCTTGAGAAGAAAGCAAGTTTCTGTAAAACTTTTAATTCATTGTTGAATCTGAACAAGAGCCTTGCTGGGTAGAGTATTCTTAGTTGTAGTTTTTTCCTTTTCATCATTTTAAATATATTGTGCCACTCCCTTCTGGCCTGCAGAGTTTCTGCTGAAAAATCTGCTGATAACCTTATGGGGATTCCCTTGTATGTTATTTGTTGCTTTTCCCTTGCTGCTTTTAATATTTTCTCTTTGTCTTTAATTTTTTATCAATTTGATTAATATGTGTCTTGGCATATTCCTCCTTGGCTTAATACTGTATGGGACTCTCTGTGCTTCTAGGACTTGTGTGACTGTTTCCTTTCCCATGTTAGGGAAGTTTTTGCCTATAATCTCTTGAAGTATTTTCTCAGGCCCTTTCTCTCTTCTTCTTCTGGGATCCCTATAGTGCAAATGTTGGCATGTTTAATGTCGCAGAGGTCCCTTAGACTGTCCTCATTTCTTTACATTCTTCTTTCTTTATTCTGTTGTGCAGCAGAGATTTCCACTAATCTGTCTTCCAGCTCACTTATTCATTCTTCTGCTTAATTTATTCTGCTATTGATTCCTTCTAATGTATTTTTCATTTCACTTGTTATATGGTTCATCTGTTTGTTCTTTAAAGCTTCTTCTAGCTCTTTATTAATTATTTCTTTTATCCTCTCAGTCCATGCCTCCATTCTTTTTTGTAGATCTTGGATCATCTTTACTATCATTACTTTGAATTCTTTTTCAGGTAGATTGCCTATCTCCACTTCACTTTGTTGTTCTTCTGGGGTTTTATCTTATTCCTCATCTGGAACATATTTCTCTGCCATCTCATTTTTCTAACTTTCTGTGTTTGTACTCTCTGTTCCTCAGGCTGCAGGATTATAATTCTTCTTGGTTCTGGTGTCTTCCCCCAGTGGGTGAGGTTGGTCGAGGGGCTTGTGCAGGCTTCCTGGTGGGAGAGTCTGGTGCCTCCTCACTGTTGGGTGGGGCTGGGTCTTATCCCTCTGGTGGGCAGGGCCATGTCAAGGGGTGTGTTTATAGGCAGGTGCTAGCTCAAGCTGACTTTAGGCAGCCTCCCTGATGATGGCTGGGGCTGTGTTCCCACCCTTTTGGTTGTTTGGCCTGAGGTGTCCCAGCACTGGAGCCTGCAGGCTGTTGGGTAGGGCCAGGTCTCAGGTTCCAAAATGGTGACCTCTGGGAGAGCTTATGCCTATGAGCATTCCCTGGGACATCTGTCACCAGTGACCTTGCCCCAACAGTGAGCCACACAGCCAAGCCCCGCCTCCCCAGGAGACCCTCCAAGACCCACAGGTAGATCTGGCCCAGGCTCTTATGGAGTCATTGCTTTGCCCTGGGTCCCAGTGCACATGAAACCTTGTGTCTGCCCTCTAAGAGTGGAGTCCCTGTTTCCCTCAGTCCTGTGGAGCTATTGCACTCAAGCCCCACTGGCCTCCAAAGTCAAATGCTCTGGGCTCCTCCTCCCAATGCCAGACCCACAGGCTGGGGCAATTAACATGGGGCTCAGAAATCTCACTCCTGTGGGAGAACCTCTGATATAATTATTTTCCATTTTGTGGATTGCCTACCCAGCATATGGGATTTAATTATAACGTGAAAGCATCCCTCCTGCCATCTCGTTGTGGCTTTTTCTTTGTCTTTGGGTGTAGAGTATCTTTTTCGGTAGGTTCTCATCTTTTTTGTTGATGGTTGTTCAGCAGTTAGTTGTGATTTTGGTGTTTTCATGAGAGCAGGTGAGTTCAAGTGCTTCTACTCTGCCATCTTGTATATTAAAATTTTATCAATCAATACTAATGAAAGAAGGTGCCTAGTAACAAATATAAAAACAGTGGGCCGAATAAACCAATGTGGTATCTCAGGTAATGGCAAACACTAGGGTATTACCTATATGAACTAAAAAGTAACTTTCAATTTTGAGAATAAATTTAACAATTTGATTGAGGTTACCTCCTTAACCTTCTACTTAAGGAAGTAACAGAGATGAAAGAATACTAGCTTCTGTTTGTGTCTCAAAGACTGTGATTCCACTTCCAAATATGTCTACATGGCATGAAAATTCAATCATTTAAAAAATTTTATTCTTTGTTTGACAAAGATTTTTGGATCATAGTCAGAATTTGTCAAAATTTTTTTTAATGTTTTGGAAAACTTTTGAATAAAATCTATTGATTGAACCAGTTTGGTCATTTTAACAAATATAATCAAATCTAGTCTAATTATTTTGATGAATAAGATCACAGTGACAGTCATATTGAAAAAACTGATTTTACTATTGCTTAATCAAATAAAGTTATTCATTCATATTATTACTAGATGTCCTTGTTCCCAAAAGGAACCCAAGTGCTCTAAGATAAATAATGTTTTCCCTTTTCAAAGGATTTAATGGAAGTACCAAATTAAGGCAGTTGTTTTTAAGGAAGGAAGCTAACATATGAAGATAAGCTATACCATATCTATCTGGAGTGGCATAATTGACATCTAAAAGCTGTGATCCTACAACCACCTTTATTAGGAATCCTTCCTACTTTGTGATATTCCCCTACCACCAGATGGGCTAAGAAAGAACGTTTCTCTCTGTGTTCCTAATAAGACAAAAGTAAGTTGCAAATAGATTTCAGCATTTATAGTTCAGAAGTGTTCTTATTTGTAAAAATTCCCAACTTCCATCCAAAGCTGACAAGAGTGCTGATAATACATAAATATTGTTCAGCATTGCTTTAATAAAGAAATAAAGACACATTAGACATTTGATTTGTCTTTGCCAAAGTTTCTTGTTCCAGTGGTTTAAAAAAAATATATAATTTACTCCAGGGAGGAGTGGCAGCCTTACTTTTGGTAGACCCAGCATAAACACAAACATGAAAATCAACAAACCAACATTTTTCTGTTAACATTGCTCCACATTTAAAGAAAGGCGTTTGAAGTCCATGTATAGTACAATATTTAGCGAAACATTAATGGAATCACATACATGAGAACACCTCACAGAGTGCCTGGCTTAATTAGTGAACTAACCAGTTAAATTTCATTTGACTTCTCAAATATTTTTCCCCCAGTCAGTATCCTCAGTGAAATCTAAAACAAGAAAAGAGAGAGGCAGCCTTAAATTTAGAGTTGAAAAGCTAAATTTAATGCTCCTTGCATAAAATATGATAAATAGAGAAAATGATAATACACATCAGGCATTAACACTTAAGAGTCTAAGTGTCCCATTTTTGTCACAATTTATAAATAGCTTCTTAAAACAAGGGTTTAAAAGAAGAAAAATTCTCAGGGCATCTGGTATTTTCATGTTTCTCATCAGAGTTTCAGAGAGGTTGAAAGAGGCCCAGGATATTTTGTTTTCTAGATTCCCAATATATTTTAAATGATAAAATAGCAAAATGAGTTTGCCAAAATTGAGTAAGACTTTAAATTATTGCAGTTAGCCAACTGATACTTTAACACATTAAAAATACGTTCACTTTATGAATAATCCTAGTTGGAGATTAGTATCTAAAATCTCAATGCTAAGTGCTTCATGACATTGAGAACCAGGGCCCTTCATATGGCAGGCAGTCCCTGTTTCACATAATTTCTAGATAATAGAGATCACCTTATAAATAACAGACTGATATTTTCTTTAATTTTAATCACTAAAAGAGGAACTTTAAAAAGATTGTATATTTTTTTCTAAAAGACTAACTTAATGTTATAAAGCATCAAAAAACCCTTAAGCATTACTATTTACCATTTTTAATGATAGCATATGACCATATGTTCATTAAACATGAATGAAATAATTCTGTCCCTTTAGAATATGATCCTATCTATCTCATAATAAGTCAGGCATTCAATATTTATTCAGTGACTGTCATTTGTCAAGCACTATTACAGGCTCTGAAGAAATGTCAATGAAGATATTACACACAAAATAATGCCTGTTCTATGGAGCAGTCAAGGCAGGAGTGAAAAGAAGAATAGACAAAGTCATAATGATTTTTTTTAATTGAAATTAAAAAATGTATTTATAACAAAGTAATATATGCTCTGTATGTGTATGTAATAGATCTGTATATTTATAGCCTTTTTTCTCTGTCTCTATATATCTTTCTATGTGTAAATATATAATCATATATATATATCATGTATATAATCTTACTGTGAAAGTTAGATGTAGAGGAATGAAGAAATTCTTTAGTTTTCTAAATAAAAATATTTCTGTTCTCTAGATTGGCAGAACAACACATTTTAATCCTTTTTTGGAATAATTCTTCTTTGTTTTTCCATGACTCTAGGAGGTTTACGGGATGTATAGAAAATGGAAAGAGTCTTTAAACGTCTACATGGCCACTGTTTAACACATTTTTGTTGTGCAGGTCTGCATGATCTTTTAAATATTTTACCATATGTCATGAAATATTTTTCAAACATTATTTACACTACCTACATGGTATTTCTTATTTATCTACCATTTTTTCAACCGTTTCTTTTGTGTTGAATATTAGTTACTCCCAATTTTTTAAATGTTACAAATGATGCTATAAAGGAATCATCCATTAATTCTTGTGTTCAATGTTAAATCTAAGACCTCTTTTCTAGTTAGTTATTACATCAATGGATTTCCCCTAATGATATAGAGCATGAAATATGTTATAGTTATAACTGGTCTTATTCTTGCTTGGTCCTTCTTACCAAAGGAGTAGACTGTGTAAACCACACAGACAATTCAACTTCTCAGAAGCCATGAAGTCTCCATAACCTCAGAGCCTGTGCATTGTTGATATACTGAGTCACTCTTCTGCTGCGAATATCATAGTACTACTAACTCTTTCCCCTTATACACACTTAAGCAGCAAAGTCATTCCACTCATAATAAGTTTGCCTATAATACTACTCTGAACCATAAGGATAATTTATGAATTGATTCTGCTGCTATCTTGAATAAATTCTTATACTCACACATTAGCAATCCATGTCTATTGCTTTGGAATTAGTATGTTTTACTTCTGAAGCACAATCATCACTCTAACAGTTATAGATACTCCTCCTTTCATAATTCAAATAACCCTGGTCCCTGTATACACCCACCTCTTCTCATTTTATCACATTTTATAAGGATAAAATTTAAAACTAGATTATCTGTGATCCTAATATCATAAATGTTATGTAAACAAAAGAGTAAGTTGTAGCAGGATGAACTAAGACTTATAGTATAATGTTGAGTAGGAATGGTGAGATGGGACATCCTTGCCGTCTTCATGTTCTTAGCAGGAAAACATCTAGTTTGTCATCATTAAGTATGATGTTAGCTGTAGGTTTTTTGTGGATATTCTTTATTAAATTGATGAAGTTAACTCTAGTTTGCTGAGAGTATCAGGAATCGATGCTGGATTTTGTCAAATGCATTTTATGCATCTATTGATTTGTTCATGTAAGTTTTTTTCTTCTTTAGCCTCTTGATCTAATGGATTACATTAATTTGTTTTTGAAAGTTGAAACAGCCTTCCACACCTGGATCATAGTATATGATTCCACACCACTAAGTCATGGTATATAATTCTCCTTATATATTGTTGGATTTGACTTGGTAAAATTTGGTTGAGGATTTGCATTTATGGTTGTGAGAGTATTGGTCTGTACTTTTCCTTTCTTGTAACATAATGTCTTTCTCTCCTTTTTATATTAGGGTAATGCTGGCCTAATACAATGAGTTAGGAAGTGTTCTTTCTACTTCTGTTATCTGAAAGAAATTGTAGAAAAATCGTACAATTTCCTCTTTAAATGTTTGATACAATTTACTAGTGAACTCATCTGGGCCTGGAGCTTTCTGTTTTGGAAGGTTATTAATTAATGATTCAATGTTTTTAATAGATATAGGCCTATTCATAATGTCTATTTTTTCTTTTGTAAAATTTGGAGAATTTGGTAGATTGTATTTGTTCAAGGAATGGGTCCATTTAATCTGTGTTATCAAATTTATGGGCATAGGGTTGTTTATAATAACCTTTTTAATATCTACATGATCAGTTATGATGGCCCCTCTTTCATTTCTAATATTAGTTATTTTTGCCTGCCTTATCCCTTTTTATTTTTGATAGCCTCATTAGAGGTTTCTCAATTTTTTTGATTATTTAAAAGAACCAGCTTTTGGTTTCATTGATTTATTTTTTCTATGGATTTCCTGTTTTAAATTTTACTGATTTCTGCTCTAATTATTATTATCTTTTCTTTTGTCTACTTTGGATTCAATTTGCTTTTCTAGTTTTTTAAGGAGAAAGCTTAGATTATTGATTACAGGTCTCTCTTTCCTAACATACACAATAGATGCTATACATTTTCCTCCAATCCCTTGCTTTACCTGCATCCCACACATTTTCACCAGTTGTATTTTTATTATCTAGTTCAAAATATGTTTAAATTTTTTCTTGAGACTAATTCTTTGACCTATGTATTAGGAGTTTGTTGTTTAATATCAATGTATTTTGAGATAATCCAGCTCTCTTTCTGCTATTGATTTGAGTTAATTTTATTGTGGTCTAAGAGGACACTGTGTATGAATTATATTGTTATTCACGTTAAGGTGTGTTTTGTAGCCCAGAATGTTGTGTATGTGTCATTATGGGTTGAATTATGTATTCCTAAATTTCATGTTAAAGTCCTCACCACAGTACTTAGTAATGTTACCTCATTTGGAAATAGGGTTTTTGTAGATATAATTAATTAAGCTTAGAGGAGGTTATTTGGGTGACTCCTGATACAATATGAAAGAAGGGGAAATTTAGAGACAGACGTAGACATGGGAGTCTTTTTGGAAAACTGACCTCTTTTTATTATGTAATGTTTTTTCTTATCCTTCATTATTTCCCTTGTTCTGAAATCAGCTTTGTATGAAATTAATATAGCATGGTATATCTTTCTCCACCCCTTTACTTTTAATGTAGCTGTGTCTTTATATGCCAAGAGAGTTTCTTGTAGACAGTATAGTATTGGGTCTTATTTTTTAAAATTTACTCTGAGAATCTCTCTCTTTTAATTGTTGTATTTGAATCATTGATGTTTAAAGTGATCATTGATGTAATATCTACCATATTTGTAATTGTTTTCTATCCATTGCCTTTGTTCTTTATTTCGTTTTTGTTTGTTTTTGTTTTCCACTTGTTTTCTGTCTCCTCTGGTTTTAATGGAGTATTATACATAAAATCATCTTCTCTCTTAGTATAGCAATAGTTTTACATATGCATATACAGATACATACACACAGAGAAACACATCATGCCTGTGATACATTTTGAGTTAATTTTTGTGTAATTTAAGAGGTAAATTTAGATTCATGTTTTGCACAAGGAAGTCTAATTGCTTTAGCCCTATTTGTTGAAAATACTATCCCTCCTCCATTAAATTGCCTTTGTGCCTTTGTTAAAAATCACTTGACTGTATTGGTGTGAGTCTATTTCAAGCCCCTCTATTCTATTCCCTTGATTTATGTGCCTATTATTTTGGCAATATTGAACTCTCTTTATTACTGTAGCTTTATAGTAATTCTAGAAAGTGGGTATTATGAGTCTCTGAACATTTTTCTTCTCCAGTATTGTTTTGCTATTCTAGTTCTTTTGTTTTTTCATAAATTTTAGAATCAGCTTGTCAACATCTACAAAATAGCTAGTTGGGATTTTGACTAGTATTATGTTGAATCTATTGTGCAGGTTGGGAAGAATTGACATTTTAATAATATTGAGTCTTCCAATTTGTAACAGAGTATATTCCCCATTTATTTTGTTTTTCTGTGATCTCTTTCATCACTGTTTTGCAGTTTTTTACATATAGATCCAATACATATTTTAGTAAATTTATACCTAAGTATTTCATTTCTCCAACTGCTTCTTGATGAAGGTGCAAAAATAATTCAGTGGAGGAAGAATAACCTTTTCAACAAATGGTGCTGGAGCAATTGGACATTCATTGGCTAAAAAGTGATCCTCAATCTAAACCTCACATCTTACACAAAAACTAACTCAAATGGATCACAGACTTAACTGAAAAGTGTAAAACTACAAAACTTTTAGAGACAACAAGGGATAGAACCTTTAGAATTTACAACTAGGCAAGGAATTCTTAGGCTTAACACAAAAAATATGGTCCATAAAAGACTAATTGTTAAGTTGGACTTCATCAACATTAGAAATATTTGCTCTATGAATGACCCTCTTAAAAGGATGAATAAACAAGCTATATACTGGGAGAATATATTTGCAAATCATATATCCAAGAAAAGACTAGCATGTAGCCTATATACTCAAACAATCCAACTGGGCAAATGTAATATTGTGATTTATAAGAAATATATATTTAGTCATTCAGATGACCAAAATATATTTCTCATGTATATTTGGTCTTTGTCTATGGTTGCTGGCTTACAACTCCCCAAATGTTTAGAATTTCCTGAGTGGTAAGAGAATAATGGGAGCATCAGTTGTAATAATATTTGGATTTCCTGTCCTCAGTTCCTGAAATTGCTTTGGAGCCATAAAAGTGAAATAAGTATTTTGTCATTCATAACAAGCCCCTTTCCACAACTAGGTTTATGTTAAAGAGGTGACTTTTTTTTTTTTTTTTTTTTTTTGTGGTATGCGGGCCTCTCACTGCTGTGGCCTCTCCCGCTGCGGAGCACAGGCTCCGGACGCACAGGCTCAGCGGCCATGGCTCACGGGCCCAGCCGCTCCGCGGCACGTGGGATCCCCCCGGACTGGGGCACGAACCCGCGTCCCCTGCATCGCCAGGCGGACTCCCAACAACTGCGCCACCAGGGAAGCCCAAGAGGTGACTTTTGGAAAGCACCTAAAGATGGAGGCTGGTTACCAGGGGAATCAACCATGAGTAGAGGGGTGGAACTTTCAGTTCCATCCTGTGATATCTGGGGTGGGTAGAGGAGCTGGAGGTTGCATCAATCACCAATGGGCAATGATTTAATCAATTGTGACTATGTAATAAATCTCCATAAAACCCTAAAAGGACAGGGTTTGGAGAGCTTCCTGGTTGGTGAACACTTGGAGGTGCTGGGAAAGGGGCATACTCAGAGCATGAAATCTCTGCACCCTTTCCCCATACCTTGCTCTATGCATCTCTTCTATCTGGCTGTTGCTGAGTTATATCCTTTGATAGTAAACTGGTAATCTAGTAAGTAAAATGTTTTCCCGAGTTCTGTGAGCTGCTCTAGCAAATTAATCAAACACAGAGAGGGTGTCATTGAAACCTGATCTATGGGCAGCTGGGTAGAAGCACAGATGACTACTGACCTGGGCTTGAAATTGATGCATCTGAAGTGGGGAGGGGCAGTCATGTGGGCCTAAGCCCTTAACCTGTGGGATCTGATGCTATCTCCTGGTACATAGTGTTAGAATTGTTTTCCATGCTGGTATCTGAGAATTGCTTCGTTCTGTGGGAATTCCCACCGCATGCCTGCCACTTCGAAATTGTATGATCAGAACAGTTTTAACAAAATACATGAATATAAATTTCACTGAAGAGGATATGTCAATGGCAAATAAGCACATGAAAAGATATTCAACAGCATAGCTATTAGGGAAACACAATTAAAACTGATGAGATTCAGCCATAAAAAGAAACGAAATTGAGTTATTTGTAGTGAGGTGGATAGACCTAGAGTCTTTCATACAGAGTGAAGTAAGTCAGAAAGAAAAACAAATCCCGTATACTAACACATATGTATGGAATCTAAAAAAAAAAAAAAGTAACGAAGAACCTAGGGGCAAGACAGGAATAAAGACGCATACCTACTAGAGAATGGACTTGAGGACATGGGGAGGGGGAAGGGTGGATAGGGAGGGTGGGAGGGAGGGAGATGCAAGAGGGAAGAGATATGGGGATATATGTATATGTATAGCTGATTCACTTTGTTATAAAGCAGAAACTAACACACCATTGTAAAGCAATTATACTCCAATAAAGATGTTAAAAAAAACAACTGATGAGATATTACTAAATACATGTAAAATAGTTAAAATTAAATTTTAAAAAGTATTGACAGTAGCAAATAATTGTGAGGATTCAGAGAAAGTAGATGACTCGTATACATTGCTGATGGGAATATAAAATAGTACAACTTCTCTGGAAAAGAGTTTGGCAGTTAGTTTTTTTATATGACTAAACACGCCATTAGTAATTTTTTTCCTGGTAATTTTCCCAGAGAGATAAAAACATATGATTATACAAATACCTATACATGAATGTTTTAGGAGCTTTATTAATTACAGACAAAACTTGGAAATGACTCAAATGTTCTTCAGTGGTTAAACTGTTAAACTGTGTACATACATCCCATGGTATACTAGTCAATAATAAAAATGGATAGACTTGATGCACACAATAATTTTGGATAAATTGTCAGAGAATTATGCTCAGTGAAAAAAGCTAATACCCAAATGTTATATAATGTGTAATTCCATTTATATAATATTCTTGAAATAACAAAATCATTGAAATCTTCAGTTATGTAATCTTAGGAGAAATAGACATGTAAAAATTGGTAGTCCCCTCTAACAATGGAAAAGGGAGTATCAAGTGCACATGCACACACACCCATCACACACACAGTCTCACAAATACACATACATACACATTTGTCTAGCTAACTCAGAGGCCAGTCACCCAGAAATTATCCACTCAATCACTATTGGCATTTTGGTGTATTTATAAAGTTCTTTCTTGAATTGTATATGGTTAGATAGATAGATATTAAGAGAAGTTCTCTTTAGGTGATAAAATTATGGATGGCTTATTTTCACTTTTTTATTATTTTCTAAAAATTTCACTATGAGCTTTAGTTACATTTAAATATATTTAAATTTATTTTTGTAAATGTTATTTTCCCTTTTATGAATGGAATGTTATACACTCAGATTGTGTCCCCCCATATTTATGTGATGTAGCCTTAACCCTCAGTGTGATGGTATTTGGAGATTGGGCCTTTGGGAGATAATTAGATTTTGATAAATTCATGAGGGTAGGACCCTCATGATGGAATTAGTGCCCTTATAAGAAGAGACACCAGAGAGCTTGATCTCTCTCTCTCTCTCTCCCCTACCAGGAGAAGGCCACTACCTACAAGCCAGTAAGAGAGTCCTCACCAGAAACCAACCATACAAGAACCTTGTCCTTGGACTTCTAACCTCCAGAACTGTGAGAAAATTAATTTCTATTGTTAAGTCACCAAGTCTATGATCTTTTGCTGTGGTAGCTGAGTTAAGACACTTCGTTTATAGTCTCTTTACCGTTAAAGCAAGAATGTTGCATTGTTTAAAGTTTTTTTGTTTGTTTGTTTAAAGTTTTATAACACATCTGGTAACTTGCTGATATCTTTTAGGGAGTACTCTATGTCTTTTAGAGAATATAAATACTAATTTTAGAAGCCACAGTAAGACATATTTTAAAAGAACAAAGCTTTTCATGAAAGTTCTATTTGCAGTTAGTTTATTCTACCATTAACTTTTTGAGTTAACTTGGATGCTTTTTTTCTTTTTATTTCCCCTCATCTTTAAAATTAGAAAACTTTCTGATTATTAAGAATCACCTCACAGATAAAAGAAAACTGCTCCAATTATCTTTTGGGAATGAGTTTTCATACTACCTGCACATCAATTCTTCTCAAGAGGAGACATAACTATTTCAAGACTTCTTCTAAAATTACAATTTAAGCAGCTCTTATTTGTGTCAAAATTGTTTAGTCTGCCTGAATTGCCCCAAGGAAAAATATGCTAGAGACTTTATAAAAGGAAAACTTCTTGTTATTCAACTCATATGTTCCTCCTGAGAATTTTTTTAAACACATCTATTTTAAGAAACTGTGGGAAAATTTACATTTTATTCAGAGTTGCAAACAACAAATATAAAAAAGATTCAAATATAGTTGCTGAAGCAGGAGTGTGTTGAATTACTCCAGTAAATTTTTCGGTGTCTATTTATACATGTTTCTAATATTTCCCTCTGAAACATTTATGAGGAAAAGAAATAGAATGTTAGAAGCAAGGCTCTAGTGGTACATTTATGTAACATGTACCCAAAGATAGACTAATGTAAGGCAAATAGGAATAGAAATATATCTAAATACTATAGATCTGCAGCTGCACTTATAGAAAATGGTTAAGTAATCCATTAATTAGCAAATCACTCTCATAATATATATGCATTTAAAAACTAAGTCCCAGTCCGTGGTAGATATTAATCAGTGGTTTTTCTTTAAGTTTTGTAAAACATTTTATTATTACTATAGATTTTTTCACATTAAATTTTCTGACAATGGGAAGGAAAGATGCTCCAAAATATGAAAATAATAGTATTTCAACGTAACATACTATTAACAGTTGCCAAACTCCATAAACTTATACAATGTTCCTTAAAAAATCAAAATTGTTTCTTAACTTTTTAAGTAAGTTGCTTACTTAAGTTACTTTACAGTCAGTTCATTTTATTTATAATCTTAATCTGATAATCAGTAAGATTATGAGATTAACCATGTTATATATGTGTATCCTCATAAATATTAGTTTAATAGGCTTAGCAATAAGAATTTACTCTTCTTCAAAAATACCACAAAATTAATCTTTTCCAACATGAGCCATAAAGATAAAGCTACATTTTATAGCATTACCAAATATGCCTGCCTCTGTTTACACAAGATTATTCAACTGATCTAGCTTAAGGATATATGTATAGACATGTGCTACCACTTCACTGGTATCAACTGGGCCCTTTGGGATGATGTCTGGTACTTCTCCTGTTGGATAGCACAGGAGTGCTTGCAGACCCACTGGGGCCTGGGTTAAGGGGAATGTGTTTGGGACTTCCAGTTTGGAGTGGCGGGCCTATATTTCTGTGGTTTTCAGGATCATCTGTGTATAGTTAGTCATTGCTACTCTTCACAATCTAGGAATGGGTTACAGTAATACTCCTACCCTTCACTTTTTAACTAAAATTTTATTTTTTACTTGAATATACTTGATTTACAATGTTGTGTTAGTTACAGGTATAAGCTAAGTGATTCAGTTATACACATATCCATTCATTTTCAGATTCTTTTCCCATATAGGTTATTACAGAATATTGAGTAGGGTTGTCTGTGCTATACAGTAGGTCCTTGTTGATTATCTATTTTAAATATAGCAATGTGTACATGTCAATGCCAAATTCCCAGTTGATCCCTCCCACCCTCCCTTCCCACCTGGTAACCATAAGTTCATTCTCTAAGTCTGTGAGTCTGTTTCTCTTTTGCAAATAAGATCACTTGTATAATTTTTTTTTTGGATTTCGCATGTAAGTGATATCATAGGATATTTGTCTTTCTCTGTCTGAATTACTTCACTTAGTATGATAATCTCCAGGTCCATCCATGTTGCTGCAGATGGCATTACTTCATTCTTTTTAGTATTCTGTTTTATATACGTACCATATCTTCTTGATCTGTTCATCTGTTGATGGATATTAAGGTTGTTTCCGTGTCTTGGCTATTATAAATAGTGCTTCAGTGAACATTGTGGTACATGACTCTTTTCGAATTATGGTTTTCTCTGGGTATATGCCTAAAAGTGGAATAGCTGGATCACACTGTAGTTCTATTTTTAGTTTTTTAAGGAACCTCCATACTGTCCTCCATAATTTATATTCCCACCAACAGTGTAGGAGGGTTCCTTTTTCTCCATACCCTCTCCAGCATTTATTCTTTGTAGACATTCTGATGATGGCCATTCAGACCAGTGTGAGGTGATATCTTATTGTAATTTTGATTTGCATTTCTCAGATAAGTAGTGATGTTGAGCATCTTTTCATGTGCTTTTTGGCCATCTGCATGTCTTTTTTGGAGAAATGTCTATTTAGGTCTTCTGCCCTTTTTTTTTATTGGGTTTTTTGTTTTTTTGGTATTTAGCTGATGAGCTGTTTGTATAATTTGGAGATTTATCCCTTGCTGGTCACTTGGTTTGCAAATATTTTCTCCCATTCTTTGGGTTTTTTCATTTTGTTTATGGTTTCCTTTGCTGTGCAAACTTTTAAGTTTAATTAGGTCTCATTTATTTTTGTTTCTATTTTCATTACTCTAGGAGGTGGATTGAAAACGATAATGCTGCAACTTATGTCAAAGAGTTTTCTATGTTTTCCTCTAGGAGTTTTATAGTGTCCAGTCTCATATTTAGGTCTTTAATTGATTTTGAGCTTATTTTTGTGTATGGTGTTAAATCATGTTCTAAATTCATTCTTTTGTATTTCTGGGCTTTGTATTTTGTTTCATTGATCTATATTTCTGTTTTTGTGCCAGTACCATACTGTTTTGATTACTGTAGCTTTGTAGTATACTCTGAAGTCATGTAGTCCGATTCCTCCAGCTCAGTTTTCCTTACTGAGGATTTCTTTAGCTATTCGGAGTCTTTTGTATATCCATACAAATTTTAAAAGTTTTTGTTCTAGTTCTGTGAAAAATGCCACTGGTAATTTGATAGGGATTGCAATGAATCTGTAGATTACTTTGGGTCAGTCATATAATCCTTTTGACAGTATTGATTCTTCCAATCCAAGAACATGGTATTTCTTTCCATCTGTGTCATCTTCTATTTCTTTCATCAATTTCTTATAGTTTTTGGAGTACATGTCTTTTGCCTTCTTAGGTAAGCTTATTCCTATGTATTTTATTCTTTTTGATGCAGTGGTAAGTGGGATTGTTTCCTTAATTTCTCCTCCTGATATTTTGTTGTTAGTGTATAGAAATGCAACAGGTTTCTGTATATTTAATTTCGTATCCTGCAACCTTACTGAATTCATTGATGAGCTCTAGTAGTTTTCTGATAGCATGTTTGATTTTCTATTTATAGTATCATGTCATCTGCAAACAATGACAGTTTTACCTTTTCTTTTCCAATTTGGATTCCTTTTATTTATTTTTCTTCTCTGATTGCTGTGTCTAGGGCTTCCAAAACTATGTTGAATAAAAGTGGAGAGGGTGGATACACTTGTCTTGTTCCTGATCTTAGAGGAAATGCTTTCAGCTTTTCACCATTGAATATGATGTTACCTATGGGTTTGTCACATATGGTCTTTAATATAGTCTATTTTGTCTGCCATGAGTATTGCTACTCCAGCTTTCTTTTGACTTTCATTTGCCTGGAATACCTTTTTCCATCCCCTCACTTTCAGTCTGTATGTGTCCCGAGAACTGAAGTGGGTCTCTTGTAGACAGCATATATATGAGTCTTATTTTTGTATCCATTCAGTCAGTCTATGTCTTTTGGTTGGAGCATTTAATCCATTTACATTTAAGGTAATTATCAATATGTATCTTCTTATTGCCATTTCTTAATTGTTTTGGATGTGTTTTTGTAAGTCTTTTTTCTTCCCTTCCTCTTTTGTTCTCTCTCGTGATTTGGTGATTATCTTTAGTGTTGTGTTTGGATTGCTTTTTCTTTTTTGTGTGTGTATATATTGTAAATTTTTGGTTTGCAGTTACCATGAGGTTTTGATATAGCAGTATACATATATACACACACGAGATTGTTTTAAGTTGCTGGTCTCAATTTCCAATATCATGCATTTGTACTCTTCTCTTCTCACGATTGCTGGTTTTGTATCATATTTTTGTGTGGATGATTTCCTACTTTTACATTATGTTTGCTTTTACTGGTGAGCTTTCTCATTTGTAATTTTCTTGTTTCTAGTTGTGGCCTTTTCTTTTCCCCCTAGAGAAATTCCTTTAGGATTTGTTTCAAAGCTGGTTTGGTGGTGCTAAATTCTCTTAGCTTTTGCTTGTCTGTAAAGCTTTTGATTTCTCTGTCAAATCTGAATGAGAGCCTTGCCTGGTAGAGCATTCTTTTTTGTAGGTTTTTCCCTTTCATCACTTTAAATATATCATGCCACTTCCTTCTGGCCTGCAGAGTTTCTGCTGAAACCTTATGGGGATAATCTTGTATGTTATTTGTTCCTTTTCCCTTATTGCTTTTAATATTTTTTCTCTGTTTTTAATTTTATCCATTTGATTAATATGTGTCTTGGTGTATTCCTCCTTAGGTTTACCTTGCATTAGACTGTCTGCACTTCCATGACTTGAGTGTTCCCTTCTCATGTTAGGGATGTTTTTGGCTATAATCTCTTCAGATATTTTCATAGGCCTTTTCTCTCTTCTCCTTCTGGGACCCTATAATGTGAATTTTGGTCCATTTAATGTTGTCCCAGAAGTCTCTTAGACTGTCCTCATTTCTTTTCATTCTTTTTTCTTTATTCTATTTCATTGCAGTGATTTCCACCAATTTGTCTTCCAGCTCACTTACTTGTTCTTCTGCCTCATTTATTCTGCTGTTGATTCCTTCTAGCATATTTTCACTTTGATTAGTATATATTATATACTAATACTATACTAATATATTAGTATATTGTTCTCTGTTTGTTCTTTAAATCTTCTAGCACTTTGTTAATCGTTTTTTGTATCTTCTTGAGCTGTGCCTCCATTCTTTCTCCGAGATCTTGGCTCATCTTCAGTATCATTACTCTGAATTCTTTTTCAGGTAGATTGCATATCTCCACTTCACTTAGTTCTTTTCCTAGGGTTTTATCTTGTTCCTTTGAAACATATTTCTTTGCAGTCTGATTTTGTCTAACTTTTTGTGTTTGTTCTGTCCTTTCCGCAGGCTGCAGGATCATAGTTCCTCTTGCTTCTGGAGTCTGCATCCCATGGGGTTAGGTTGGTCCAGGGGCTTGTTTACGCTTCCTGGTTGGAGGGACTGGTGCCTGCTTACTGGTGGGTGGGGTTAGGTCTTTACCCTCTGGTGGGTAGGGCCATGTCAAGGGTGTGTTTAGAGGTGGCTTTGAGCTCAGTACAACTTTAGGCAGCCTGTCTGCTGATGGGTGGCATTGTGTTCACCCTGCTGGTTTTTGGCATGAGGTGTCCCAGCACTGGAGCCTGCAGGCTGTTGAGTGTGGCCAGGTCTCAGTGCCAAAATGGTGACCTCTGGGAGAGCTCATGGCAATCAATATTCCCTGGAGCCTCCACCACCAGTGTCCTTGCCCCCATAGTGAGCCACAGCTATGCCCCGCCTCCCTAGGAGACCCTCCATGACCTACATGTACTTCTAGCCCAGGATCCCATGGAATCACTGCTTTCTGCTGGGTCCCAGTACATATGAAATCTTGTATGTGCCTTCTAAGAATGGAATCTCTGTTTTCCCCAGTCCTGTGAATCTCCTCCACTCAAGTCTCACTGGCCTTAAAAGCCAAATGCTGTGGGGGCTCCTCTTCCTTTTGCCAGACCCTCAGGCTGGGGAGCCTGTTCTGGGGCTCAGAACTCTCACTCCTATGTGAGAACCTTTGAGATACAGTTATTTTCCAGTTTGTGTGTCATCCATCCAGTGGTTATGGAATTTGATTATGTCATGAAAGTTCCCCTCCTACCATCTCTTTGGGGCTTCTTCTTTGTTTTTAAATGTAACATATCTTTTTTGGTAGGTTCCAATCTTTTTTGTCAATGGTTGTTCGGTTCCAATCTTTTTTGTCAATGGTTGTTCAGTAGTTAGTTGTGATTTTAGTGTTTTCATGAGAGAAGGTGAGCTCAAGTCTTTCTACTGCAGCTTCTTGTCTGGAATCAAGGGGCTGTTTTAATTTGGATGCTTGTTGCGTCTTTCCTCAGTGTGTGCTGGCTGTTATCCACTTAATATGGGGTGTGTAGGTTTGGTGGCCCGTGTACACTCTCAGTACGTTGAGGTAGCAATTGACACCACCCACATGTCTCTCAGTGATGGCAGTAGTCTCATCCCTGGAACAGCAGGGGCAGTGATTGCCACCTGCTAGTGGATCCCCTAGCTGTGGTGGCAACCTGTGACCTCCTCTGGAGCCCATGATGTCAGCAGTGGCTTGCACCCACCCCCAGAGCTCATGTAGGTTGTGTCCTGTTGTTTGAGAGCCCATGCACAGGGAAAGAAACTCCTATGGCGGTTCCTTCCCTCTCCTCAGGTGCCCCCCCAAAATGGCACCTTGCCTTTCTGATGGGCTCAGGCTTCTTCCAAGTGTACCCTCAGTTGTCACACTCCAGCCTTTTCAGGCTGTCTCCCCACAGTCAACCCCAGGCTTCTACCTGGGTCTGACCTCTGAAGCCTGAGCTTCAGCACCCAGCCCCTGCCCTCACCAGTGGATGAGTGTCTCAGGTTGGGGAGTACAGGGCAGCAGTAGCAAATGTCTCTGCAGGTCACTCCATTTTGCCCCCTGCAAACTGTTTGCTGTGCTTTCCTGAGGCTCCAAAGCTCCCCCTCCATCCAGGCTGATCTTCCCAACAATGAGGGGGCTTCCCAGGGTCAGGGAAGCTTTCATCCTTCACAGCTCCTTCCATGGGGTGCAGGTCGCATCCTGATTCCTTTCTCTTTTATTTTTTTCCTTTTTTCTTTTTTCCTACATGGTTATGTGGAGGATTTCTTGCCCTTTCGGAGGTCTTAGGTCTTCTGTCAGCATTCAGTAGATGTGTTTCTGATGTATTTGTGGAGGAGGTAAGCTCCACATCCTATTCCTCCATCATCTTGATTCCTCCCCCTGTATACTGTTAATTAAAGGAAGGTAGGTAAAAAATGGAGTCTAAGCAGTACCTAAGTAGTATACATATACACACACATTCATATATATATATTCATATAATGTACATATACTCATGTATAATGTATACATTATATGTAGCACTACTTATGTACTTAGTACATATATATGAGTACATCATATATATATACATGCATGCACATATATACATGTATGTGTATACACACACATATCTCTAGCATATATATATATATGTATATAATCATGATATTTATACAATGATATCTTTGATAGAAACACTTCCTGCTTACTCTTTACACAAGAACATGGCTATTCATTTCTCTTCCAATTAAACAGCATTAATAAAACTGATTCTCCTATCTTGGCAAAGTTGGATGTTAGGCATTGAGATGGTGCGGTAGCATCTAAAGAACAAGGGAACTTGGATCCCAGCATGACCGGATGTAAAAGAGTCATAATAAACCCACACCAGTATATTTGGTGGCCAAGTGTGGGGGTTCTATCAGACCACTTAGTGCTTGAGTAATATACTCAATGATATTGTTCTGTAAATGATCTATGACTTTTTATTTATTATTGCAGTCAAATTGAGTATGAGCATATACTTGTGTTTGGACATAAACAACTATTATTAAAAACATGTTTTATGTAGACACAGCTTAACAAACATTAACTTTCTTTTAAAATGATATAATCAAATGATATTGGCACTGAATATCCATGTAATTTGAACTAGATTAAGATCAGCATCTCATTTGATTTAGGCCATATGTACCCTGAGAAGAAAAGATATGACTAGACAGTCTTGAACTGTAGTAGGTGTTTACCTATACCAGCTAGTTGTCATCCTACTGAGAGAAAAGACATCATCCTGATGCTCTGTATGTAATAAATTGTGATCATGAAGTCAGCCTATTAGGAAGTACCTCTTGGAGATTAAGGAGATTATCATGCTAGAGATGCAATTTTTGTTTTTAAGTAGTGAGTACTCAAAGGCCTGTAAACAATGTTTGTGTTTACTACTAACAAATGAATACAAATTACATTATCCAAACTGGAAAAGAAGAAATAAGACTGTCATTGTTTGCAGATGACATGATACTATACACAGAGAATCCTAAAGGTGTTATCAGAAAACTACTAAAGCTAATCAATGAATTTGGCAAAGTAGCAGGATACAAAATTAATGCACAGAAATCTCTTGCATTCCTATACACTAATGATGAAAAATCTGAAAGAGTAAGGAAACACTCCCATTTACCATTGCAACAAAAAGAATAAAATACCTAGGAATAAACCTACCTAAGGAGACAAAAGACCTGTATGCAGAAAACTAGAAGACAATGATGAAAGAAATTAAAGAAAGATGATACAAACAGATGGAGAGATATACCATGTTCTTGGATTGGAAGAATCAACATTGTGAAAATGACTATACTACTCAAAGCAATCTACAGATTCAATGCAATCCCTATCAGACTACCAGTGGCATTTTTCACAGAACTAGAACAAAACATACACAAAAATAAACTCAAAATGGATTAAAGACCTAAATGTAAGGCCAGACAGTATAAAACTCTTAGAGTGTTCTGCCTATGTTTTCCTCTATGACATAAATCACAGCAAGATCCTTTTTCACCCACCTCCTAGAGAAATGGAAATAAATGCAAAAATAAACAAATGGGACCTAATGAAACTTAAAAGTTTTTGCACAGCAAAGGAAACCATAAATAAGATGCAAAGATAACCCTCAGAATGGGAGAAAATATTTGCAAGCAAAGCAACTGACAAAGGATTAATCTCCAAAATATATAAGCAGCTCATGCAGCTCAATATGAAAAAAACAACCCAATCCAAAAATGGGCAGAAGACCTAAATAGGCATTTCTCCAAAGAAGATATACAGATTGCCAAAAAGCACATGAAAAGATGCTCAACATTACTAATCATTAGAGAAATCTACAATGAGGTATCACCTCACACCGGTCAGAATGGCCATCATCAAAAAATCTACAAACGATAAATGTTGTAGAGGGTGTGGAGAGAAGGGAACCCTTTTGCACTGTTGGTGGGAATGTAAATTGATACAGCCACTATGGAGAACAGTATGGAGGTTCCTTAAAAAACTAAAAATAGAACTACCCTATGACCCAGCGATCCCACTACTGGGCATATACCCTGAGAAAACCATAATTCAAAAAGAGTCATGTACCACAATGTTCACTGCAGCACAATTTACAACAGCCAGGACATGGAAGCAACCTAAGTGTCCATTGAGAGATGAATGGATAAAGAATATGTGGCATATATATGCAGTGGAATATTACTCAGCCATAAAAAGAAACAAAATTGAGTTATTTGTAGTGAGGTGGATGGATCTAGAGTCTATCATACAGAGTAAAGTAAGTCAGAAAGAGAAAAACAAATACTGTATGCTAACACATATATATGGAACCTAAAAAAATGGTTCTGATGAACCTAGGGGCAGGACAGGAATAAAGACACAGACGTATAGAATGGACTTGAGGACACAGAGAGGGGGAAGAGTACACTGGGACGAAGTGGGAGAGTAGCATTGACATATATCCACTACCAACCAAATATAAAATAGCTAGTTGGAAACAGCTGCATAGCACAGGGAGATCAGCTCGGTGCTTTGTGACCACCTAGAGGGGTGGGATAGGGAGGGTGGGAGGGAGACACAAGAGGGAGGAGATATGGGGATATATGTATATGTATAACTCATTCACTTTGTTATACAGCAGAAACTAACACAACATTGCAAAGCAATTATACTCCAATAAAGATGTTAAACAAAACAAATTACATTGCATTTTACTTTCCCTCACTGGAGGTACTAAACAAACAAATATCATAAAATATTATAGTCTCTAAGAGTTAAAAAGAAACATAAAGATTAACTATATCAAAGCATGAAATGAGCAAATTAATAGATCTAAGAGCTATTCTAATATTCTAATCATAACTACCCAGAGCTATCCACACCATTCATTGCTAAATATATGCGTTTGCCACTCTCCCTCAAAGTTGTCCTCAGTGCCTCCCTTCCTGTATTCAGTTTCAGACGTCCATTTTCTCATAATTCAAAACCTTACAGAAAGATTATATAGAGAAAGAAACCAGGATATCCTGCTTTTGAAATTTTAAGTAATATTTCAAAATTATAACAGGGACAATTATTTGAAAGCCAAATCTTTTGCTTATAAGAGTTGGACATTTTAAGAAAATAAAATGATTTTAAGATTAAAAGGCTAAAATCTAGAAGGATACAAGATAGAATATATGCAAGAAACAGTAGATGGGGAAAAGTCTAGAGGAGGATACGGATCATCTCACCCATCAGTTTCCACTGTGGTTGCAAGAGCTGTAGGGGAGAAAGAGGGTTTCCCTCAGAAAACCTAAGTGGGGCTCACCTCACAGGATAAAGGTATGCAGATAAAAGTGTGCAGAGTTGGCATCCAGTGGTTGGTCAGCTTATGGCAAAACATACTCCAAGTTTTTAATGTTCCAACGAGACCGCATGACATGCTCCCAATCCCTGTAGTCCACATAGCCTGTGAGAGGGAGATATACTAGCACACCTTCTCACTGTCATATGTGGAAGATTTCTCCTCAACCAGGACCTTATCTTCCTCCATGTTTATTTAAAGAGTTGATACACTTTGCTCAGCTATACCTAACTACCAACAGACAAACCCTCCTTTGCAATGGCCTGGAACTCTCATATCTCACTGAGTATTCCTCAAACTGTACTGTGCAAATGCATCACCTGGGGATCTAGTTAAAACACAAATTCTGACTCAGTAGATCTAGAGTGCAGTCTGAGATTCTGTCTTTCTAACAAGCTGCTAGATGATGGCAGTGCATTAGCCTGAAGGCCATACTTTGTGTTGGGAGGTCATTCAAGTCTCAATCGTGAATGCATATCAGCTTCACATGGTAATAAGTTTAAAACAGCATTGCCCAAGCCTCAAAAACCTCTTTCCAAAAAGATTTTGTTGTAACAGATCTGAGGTGATAACAATATACCAGTATTTTTTAAAAGCTCACTGGTGATTTCTACTATGCACTGGTACTACTAAGAACTACTAAGTACTTAGCACGACTAAGCACACTGGAGTAAGGAGTTAAAGAAGGGAAAACCTCCAGCACCTGCTTGGGTGGGACTGACAAGAAAACAGTGAATGTAAAACTCTTTTGCCAAACCAGTAGTTGTCAATGTAAAATCCAGCCCTGTTTTGTAAGTAAATATTTACACACACATCATAAACTTTCTACATTTTGATTCACAGGAAATAAGTCAGATTTGCTCTTTTTATTACAGCATGATTAATTTTACTTGTATATAAAATGTCAGTAATCAGTTTTTGACATTAAAAAGTATTAGTAAAAGCTAAAGTCTCGGACTTCCCTGGTGGCGCAGTGGTTGGGAGTCCGCCTGCCGATGCAGGGGATACGGGTTCGTGCCCCGGTCCGGGAGGATCCCGCATGCCGCAGAGCGGCTGGGCCCGTGAGCCGGCGGGAGAGGCCACGACAGTGAGAGGCCCGCGTACCGCAAAAAAAAAAAAAAAAAAAAAAAAAAAAAAGCTAAAGTCTCTTTGAAAATAAACTGTCCTGGGATTAACATGCAGATTTCCCTAAATCTCTCATATTTATAAACCAAATAAAAAATGATCAGATGACCAGCAATGCTTTATTAAATAGGTGTGTGTGCACACTTCTTCACACTGACATCTAAGTGATAATGTAACTCTAAAGCAAGATTTTATAATGGAAATTTCAATTATGACTTTTATCCTAATGCTTTGGTGCAGTGAGAAAACAGTTGACGTAAAGTAATATTTTTAAGGGCATGGACTATAAATAACAATCCGGAGGAGTCTTACCTTTGCTTATATCAAAGGAACTTAAGCATCAAATCCTTTCATTAACAATAATTTTAGAATTATTACAAAACTTATGTATTATAAAAATGATCATACATTTTGGAGGTGGATCTTTGAATATAGATCTTCAAGACATTTAAGAGGTTCTCTATTTTATATTCCTGAACTAAATAAAACTACTCTTGCCAGAGGAGAATTTAATCTACCTTAAACTACCACTAGAGAAATCAATTCACAATCCTCCCACACAATAATCAATTGCATTTATTAATTGTCTAGAATTGCATCTTTCTGTGTATTCCAAGTATGTTTTAGTTAAGCTAGTTTGGCCTTAACCAAAGAGGAAAAAAAATGACACTTCTCTGTGTTAAAACTAATCACATATATTAACAATGCTGTGAGGTTGTCTTTTAAGAATTTGTTTCACTGTAGAATGCTTTTAGCTCCCAAATGAAACGTATACATTTTTATTCCCATTTGGTTGCCTAGGATCTGTCTCTAGCTCTGAACCACATAACCATTTCCTGTTAAGGTATTATTTCCCCCACTGTATATACTCTAGGTGAAACAATCCACTGTACTGCTCTCCTCTAGCCAAGGTTTGGAACACTACTCAAATTCTATGTAAGTCAACAATCCCCAGGATTTTTGTTTTCAGTTGCACAGTTCCTTTGGTCCCTTTTTAAGGCTTACCTGGTATGGTATTTTCTCCTATTGTAAACCTCATTCTTGATGATAGTGCCAAAACAATGGGACCTCCCTAAAGAATTACCTTTACTACAAAAGACTTTCACAAGCCAATTCATGTTTCTGAACTTTTAAGTTTATTTTGCATTGAAATTTGATCCATCATTCCATCTCTCTCACTAGATAGATAGATACTCATTTAAAAAGACACATAGATATACTTAAGCAAGTGTCTGTTATTGAAATTTTACTGTAATTACAAATACTGCATAGAAACTCATTTTCAGGATTTCTATAATCAGAGACCAATGAGCATACTGAAATTGCAAGTGCATGGAGGCATCACTGTAATTATGTTGTTTCTTCCCAGTTAAAATAGCCTAAAATTTGTCAATTCTGTAAAAGTAACAGAGTCAAATTAACTCTGATATGGTAATTGATTACAATGATCTGTTTTTGTATGTGATTTTAAATAAAACTTTTTTAAAAATGTTTTTACCTTTTAGTACTTTTTTAAAGTGCTCTCCTGATAGTACTATGATGTGCCATTGCACCCATTAAACTCTATCATTTAAACTGGAGAAACATCTTGATATCTTTGAATCTCAGATTTCTTCCTATAAAATGGAAATAATTTCTAGATTATTAAGTGGGAAAGTTGTTTTTCCTTCAAATGTTTCAATATTTAAGAGGAAAATAATCATAATGATTTTCCCAATCTATATGATTCTAACAGAACATCTGGGTTTTCTGCAGTAGCATTAGCTAAATTTCTGAAATAATTGTATATCACAATAGAGAGGCAAATTGAAGACCTCAGATTCTAAGATAGTAAATATGTATTAAGTGCCTTTGAGTTCTAGGTAGAAAATAACATAAGAATAACTTTTTTGAAAAAATAAAACAGAAAAATAGGCTATTTAAAAATATTTTAATAAAACACCTACTAAAACCTTAATATTTTAATAAATCATTCTAATTATAAAATTTAATTAGAGTCTCAAGATGTAACTAGATTCAAGATTTCAAGTTTGTGCAATCCTGTGGTTTCAACTAAAAGTATTCAACAAGCAAAATGTGACTTCGTCAGTGCAAACAATCCAAATTGTTTTTAATATTTAATTATAAAAATGTTCAAACATACAGCCAAGTTTATCACCATTAATATTTTACTTTAATATTCGTTTTGTCATATATTGATCTATCTATCTATCTCCCTATTTATTGATCTATCTCCCTATTTATCTATCAATCAGTTGGGTTCTGACATTATCTACATGGAGTTAGTATCAGGTCAAGAGTTAGGGACTCAGTCCCTTAAGACTGCCCCTCTCCCGACTTTAGACACTAATAGCAAGTCCAGGTTATCAGCTGTTCTTCTGAACTGGTAATAAATTTGGAGGGTCCCATGACTTCCTCCTCAGATTCAATAATTTTCTAGAATAACTATCAGAGCCCAGGAAAACAGTTTACTTACTAGATTACAATTTTATTTTAAAAGAGACAACTCAGGAACAGCGAGATGGAAGAGATGCATAGGGCAAGTATGTGGGAAGGGTCAAGGAGCTTCCATGCTGTCTCTGGGCACATCATTCTCCTGGCACCTCCATGTGTTCCCCAACAAGGAATTTTTCAGAACCCCTTCAGTTAGGATTTTTATGGAGGCTTCATTATGTAGGCAAAATTGATCAAATTCTGGGTTGTTAGGGATTAAATCAATCTCCAACCTCTCCTATCCTCAGCAGTCTGGGAATGGGTCTGAAAGTGCCAACCCTCTAATCACAGGGTTGGTTCCTCTGGCAAACAGTCCTCATCCTTAGGCGGTTTCCAAAGGTCACCTCATTAACATAAATTCAGGTATGGCTGACAAGAATTTGTTATAAATATAAAGATACCTTTATCACTCTTATCAATCAGGAACTTCCCCAGATTCTACGGGCTCTGTGCCAGGAATGAGGACAAAGACCAAATATATATTTTTTATTATAAATCACAATATCACACTGAGTCATAGAGTAGATGAATGATTAGTTTTATAAGAAACTGTCAACTTTTCCCAAAAAGTGTGCACCACATTACATCCCCACAAAGTATGTCTGAGAGTTCAGATTTCTCCGCATCCTTGGCAACAGCAGGTGTTATAGGTCTTTTTAAATTTTAGTCATTTTTGTGGGTGTGTAGTAGTATTTCACTGTGGTTTTAAGTTGCAATTCCTGAGGACTTTCTATGTTGAGAATTTTTTTCAAATTCTTATTAGCCATGTATTTCTGAAGTGTCTATTCACATATTTTCCTCATTTTTTTTTCAATTTTTAGATTAAGTTATGGAAGTCCATTATATGTCCTAGATACTGGTATTTGCTCAGATATGTATTTTACAAATATTTTCTCCCAGACTGTGCCCTACATATTCATTTTCTTCATGCTATATTTTAATGAGCAGAATTATTACTTTTAATGAATTCTAGTTTATCAGTTTTTTATGCTTATTTCTCTCTGTGACCTGTTTTCAAATTGTTTGTATATGCCAAGTCACAAAAATAGTCTCCTATAGAAATGCAAATCAAACTACAATGAGGTACCACATCACACTAGTCAGAATGACCATCATTAAAAAATGTAAAATAAATTCTGGACAGTGTGTGGAGAAAAGGGAAGCCTCTTACACTGCTGGTGGGAATGTAAACTGGTGCAGCCACTGTGAAGAAAGTATAGAGGTTCCTCAAAAAACTAAAAATAGAGTTGTCATATATCTGGGGAAAACTATAATTCGAAAAGATATATGTACCCCTATGTTCATAGCAACACTATTTACAATAGCTAAGATATGGAAACAATCTAAATGTCCATCAACAGATGAATGGATAAAGAAGATGTGGTGTATGTGTGTGTGTGTGTATATATATATATATATATACACACACACACACATATACACACAATGAAATATTACTCAGCCATTAAAAAGAATGAAATGATGCCATTTGCAACAACATGGATGGACCTAAAGATTATCATACTAAGTGAAGTAAGTCAGAAAGCGAAAGACATATACCATACAATATCACTTATATGTGGAATCTAAAATACAACACAAATGAACATATCTACAAAACAGAAACAGACTCA
>NC_041215.1:89404325-89430464 GCF_002837175.3 Physeter macrocephalus | reverse complement strand
GGTAAGGGGAGTGGGGGTGGGAGAGGGAAGGATTGGGAATTTGAGATTAGCAGATGCAAACTAGTATAGTATATAGGATAGATAGATAAACAACAAGGTCCTACTGTATAGCATAGGGAACTATATTCAATATCCTGTGATAAACCAGAATGGAAAAGAATATGAAAAAGAATATATATATATATATAATATATATAAACTGAGGGACTGCTATACAGCAGAAATTAAACACATTGTAAATCAACTATACTTCAATAAAATTTTTAAAAATATCTCCCATATTTTCCTGTGTTTTAGCATTTTACTTTATATTTATGTCTATGGCTTAACATGAATTATTTTTATATATTATATATAGAGTAGGAGGTCTCCTCCATGGTTAGCCCATGAATCATGTATACAGGAGATGTGTGACATGATTAGACAGATATTCTTAAGAAGGAAATGTGCTTCTCTGCTCTCTTTTCCTTCCTAATCATCTTGATGAAGATGCATATTATAATATTAGAAGACACTCTAAATATGGTGGCGTCATTGTATACAATGAAACTGAGTTCATAAATCATCCCTTAGAAGAAATCAATTGCCAGTCTGAAATTTCTCTGAATGAGAAATAGATTTATATCATTGCTGAACCATTATATATGTTTGGGTTTGTTCCTTATAACAAGAATTAATCTAATATACCCTGAATCTGTTTCAGTTCCTTACCCCAAGGGTTCGAATTGATGATTGGGTATAGCTCACAGATAGATTTTTGGATATGTCTTTCACAAACTAGTTGGTAATCTAATACATTAATAAAAGTAAGATGAATGGTTTGAATTTTTTTAATGGTTGATTCTATATGTCCCATAATACAACATCCTTGTCAAAGGAGGCATCAAAGTTATTACTAGGAGAACTAAATTGAAATAGTATCATCTGAAAGGCCTTGTCACAACTTTATGTAAATCCACAAGGAAATTTCTAATGATGTCTCATGAAAAGTTGAGGTAGGGGACTTTCAGGTAGTTGAGGTAGGGGACTTTCAGGTTGGCCACATGTCAAGAGTTTAGCTAATCCACTCCATAGTATTGCTTCCTTGGCATCCATTTTGTTTGGCCAAGTGGCTAGCAGTGACCTTAAACTGACACTAGCCCCTCATGCAAGTGCATAACCTAGATAGCAGCCCATAGGGTCACAAGTAAATGTAAATTTCTGATATGGACTTCCCCAACAGCATTGTGATCAACAATATCCCTGCCTCTAACACCCTCCCCTTATGTGTCCCTTAGATAAGAACTCTAAGGGACTTAGTAAAATCCTGCTCTTTTATAGTTGACCAATCATCTGGCCTTATCCCTGGAACCCCAAAGCACTTCACACACGGACCCTAGTAAAGGCATGTGCTCTAGGTCCTAATGCTCTCTCTCTGCACTCAACCTCGACACCCCCCCCACCCCACAACCCTGTGTGGCCCCTCGAGGCATGCCAGGTACTTCCTTCAGGACCTGTGAGTAATAACCCTCTCTATTTCAATTTCTCTTGTGGTCTGTTATTGAACCACAGCTCACCATCTGGCACTCTGTGCTCCACTTTCCAAGTCTTAATTTGACAAATTCATAGTACCACAGCTATAGTGACATTGGTTACCCGCTTCCCTTGGTGGGAGAAATATGGCATAGGAAAAAATATACTATGTTGCCTTTTGATCTATAGGCTAGAATGACAATAGTATGCAAATTGTAATTTGCTGTTAAAAACTATTATCATAATGTTAAGTTAAACATTCTATACCAAATAATCTCTGCATATCAAATACATTGCACATACAATATTACATGAATTCTAAAAAAGGATATGTTCTGATGTTATCACTTCCATAGAATACTAAAAATTATGTGAGAAAAATATAAAGTTTTCCTTCTTAAATTTAGGAAAGGCTGATTTAAGCAAGTTGACTCTTTCCAATTATACTTCCTCTGGCCATGCTTAAAATTCTTCCCAGGGGCAGGGAACACAAGGAAAATGGAAGAGAGAGTAATCAAGGAAACATATGGTCCAGGTCACATCTTTCATGCCCAAACTGTTGTCAGCTCAAATGTCACATTTTCATCAATGTGTTCTTCCATCTCAAAATGCTAATATTCCTTATTACTTTTCAATATGTTTCCTTTTCTTAAAAGTTATTTGCTACAATTTAAAATTACTTGCTTATTCACTTTCTTCCATCAAGATAATGAAATTTACCTTAGAATAAAAACATTATCTATCATATACACAACTTTATATCTACACTTGGCTATCATCCCCTTCTCTCTTCTCATTATCTCCATAACTGACTCCAATTGATCTCCATCGTGACTCCCTTCCTGAAATAAGTCTTAGCAAGAATAGTGATGACTTAATAGTGATGTTGAGAATTGGACATCCACATGCAAAAGAATGAAAATAGAACCTTATCTTGTGCCATACACAGTAATTAACTTTAAATGGATTAAAGACAAATGTAAGACTTGAAACCATAAAACTCCTAGAATAAAACATAGGGTAAAAGTCCCTTGACATTGGTATTGGCAATGGTTTGGGGATATAACACCAAAGTACAGGGAACAAAAGCAAATATAAACAGGTGGTATTATATCCAAATAAGAAGCTTTTGTTTAGCAAAGGAAATCATCAATAAAATGAAAGGGCAATCAATAGAATGGGAAAAAAATGTTTGCAAACCATATATCTGATAATGGGTTAACAATTTTAAAAAGATAAGGAACCCATATGACTCGATAGAAAAAATAAAATGAAAACAGAAAGAGTTCTGAGACTGCACCTCTTTTAAGCAAGATATTTTCTTTATAGATTATTCAGTGATGTTTTGCTAACTACTTCTGAAAAGCCACAATTTAAGACTCCAAGAAAGATATGAGACATTGGGAATTGCCAAAGAATGTTTAGAAAAGAGACTAATTGAAGAACAGAAACAGATCCACCAGCATCGAAGACTGACAAGAGCTCAGTCTTACCTGGATCTGAAGAGGAAAGAAAAAAGAAGATTTTAGCTCAAAAGAAGTCAAAATGTTTTGCTGTTGAAAATAGTGAAGAGCATTCAGCAAAATACAGCAACTCCAATAACTGAACAGGATCTGGGGGCCGCTCACCTCTTACAACCCTAACTCCACCCTCCACAACAAAGAAATTGAGGCTCTAGTGTTTTTAAAGGTCACACAAGTGGGGGATACTAGAGCCAGGATTCAAATTTGGTTCTGTCTTTGCTCATCTACCTGATTTTTCCCGAGTTCCTGCTCTCTCCAGTGCACTGAAGGGCCTATGCTGCTAAACACTGTGTTCGGCTGTTTTGAAAAGAGCCCTGAAAGAAGAGTTAGAAACCCCAGGCTTGTGTTGTAGCTCCACTATTTTCTGAGTGACCTTGGACAAGTTATTTCAATTTGATGAAGCTGTCTTTTAAAAGAATTCCTGAAGGGAGAAAAGATGGTGGAGTAGAAGGACTTAAGTTCACCCCCTCTCATGGAAACACCAAAATCACAACTAACTGCTGAACAACCATTGACAAAAAAAGACTGTAACGTATCAAAAAATTTATTCTATATCCAAAGTCAAAAAGAAGCCACAATGAGATGATAGGGATGCTTTTGTGACATAATCAAATTGCATACTCACCAGGTGGGTAACCCACAAGCTGGAAACATTATATTGTAGAGTTTCTCCCACAGAAGTGAGAGTTCTGAGCCCCACATCAGGCTCCCAACCTGGAGGTCTGGCATCATGAGAAGGAGCCCCAAGAGCATTTGGCTTTGAAGGCCAGTGAGGATTGAGTGCAGGAGTTCCAGAGGACTGGGGGAAACAGAGAATCCACTCTTGGAGGGTACACACAAGGTTTCCCATGAACTGGGACACAGGGCAAATCAGTGACTCCACAGGATCCTGGGCCAGAACTACCTGAGGGTCTTGGAGAGTCTCCTGCAGAGGTGGGGGTTGGCTGTAGCCCACTGTGGGGGCAAGGACACTTGTGGCAAGACCCCAGGGAGTATTCCTCAGCATGAGCTCTCCTGGAGGTGGCCATATTGGCACTGAGACCTGGCCTCACACAACAGCCTGCAGGCTCCAGTGCTGAGATACCCCAGGCTAAACAAACAGGATGGGAACACAGTCCCATCCATCAACAGACAGGCTGCCTAAAGTTTTCCTGAGCCCACAGCCACTTCTAGACATGCCTATCTAGAAACGGCCCTGCCCACCAGAGGGACAAGACCACATTCCAATGACCAGTGGGCAGGCACCAGTCCCTCCCACAAGGAGGCCTTCACAAGCCCCTGGACCAACCTCACCCACCAGAGGGCAGAAACCAGAACCAAGAAGAACTACAATCCTGCAACCTGCCAGAATGGAGACCACAAACACAGAAAGTAAGACAAAATGAGATGGCAGAGAAATATGTTCCAGAAGAAGGAACAAGAAAAAACCTCAGAAGAAATACTAAGTGAAGTGGAGATAGGTAATCTGCCTGAAAAAGAATTCAGAATAATGATAGTAAAGATGATCAAAGATCTTGGAAAAAGAATGGAGGTGCAGACTGAGAAGATACAAGAAATGTTTAACAAAGAGCTAGAAGGTTTAAAGAACAAGTAAACAGAGATGAACAATAAAAAACTGAAATGAAAAATACACTAGAAGGAATCCATAGCAGAATAAATGAGGCAGCAGAATGGATAACTGAGCTGGAAGACAGATTGGTGGATATCACTGCCATGGAACAGAATAAAGAAAAAAGAATGAAAATAAATGAGGACAGTCTAAGAGACCTCTGGGACAACATTAAGTTCAGTTACATTAGCATTATAGGAGTCCCAGGAGGAGAAGAGAGATAGAAAGGGCCTGAGAAAATATTTGGAGAGGTAATAAACAAAAATTTCTATTATCAAGGGAAAGGAAACACTCAAGACAAGGAAGCACAGAGAGACCCATACAGGCTAATGTCAAGCAGGAACATGCCAAGAAACATATTAATCAAATGGAAAAAATTTAAAGACACAGAGAAAATATTAAAAGCAACAAGAGAAAAGCAACAGGTAACATACAAGGAATCCCCATAAGGTTATCAGCTGATTTTTCAGCAAAAAGTCTGCAAGTCAGAAGGGAGAAACATGAAATATTTAAATTGATGAAAGGGGAAAACCTACAAGCAAGAATACTATGCCCAGCAAGGCTCTCATTCAGACTTGGCAGAGAAATCAAAAGCTTTACAGACAAGCAAAAGCTGAGAGAATTTAGCACCACAAAACCAACTTTACAACAAATGCTAGAGGAACTTCTCTAGGTGGAAAAGAAAAAGCCACAACTAGAAACAAGAAAATTACAAATGAGAAAGATCATCGGTAAAGGCAATCATAAGGTAAAGGTAGAAAATCATCTACACACAATATGACATCAAAACCAGCAATCGTGAGAAGAGGAGAGTACAAATGCACGATATTGGAAATGCATTGGAAATTAAAAGACCAGCAACTTAAAACAATCTTGTGTGTGTGGGGGGGTATATACATATTGCTAGATCAAAACCTCATGGTAACTGCAAACCAAAAATTTACAAGATACACACACAAAAAAGAAAAAACAATTCAAGCACAACACTAAAGATAATCATCAAATCACAACAGAGGAGAACAAAAGAGGAAGGGAAGAAAAAAGACCTACAAAAACACATCCAAAACAATTAAGAAATGGCAATAAGAACATACATATTGATAATTACCTTAAATGTAAATGGATTAAATGCTCCAACCAAAAGACGTAGACTGACTGAATGGATACAAAAACAAGACTCATATATATGCTGTACTGACTGAATGGATACAAAAACAAGACTCATATATATGCTGTCTACAAGAGACCCAATTCAGTTCTAGGGACACATACAGACTGAAAGTAAGGGGATGGAAAAAGATATTCCATGCAAATGGAAATCAAAAAAAGCTGGAGGAGCAATTCTCATATCAGACAAAATAGACTTTGAAATAAAGAATGTTACAAGAGACAAGGACACTACATAATGATCAAGGGATCAATCCAAGAAGAAGATGTAACAATTGTAAATATTTATGCACTCAACATAGGAGCACCTCAATACATAAGGCAAATGCTAACAGCCATAAAAGGTGAAATCAACAGTAACACAGTAATATTGGTGAATGTTAACACTCCAAATACTTCAACGGACAGATTATCCAGAGAGAAAGTCAACAAGGAAACACAGGCCTTAAGTGACACATTAGACCAGATGGACTTAACTGATATTTATTGAGCATTCCATCCAAAAGTATCAGGATACACATTCTTCTCAAGTGCACATGGAACATTCTCCAGGATAGATCACATGCTGGGTCACAAAGCAAGCCTAGGTAAATTTAAGAAACTTGAAATTATGTCAAGCTTCTTTTCAGACCAAAACTCTGAGATTAGAAATTACAAGAAAAAAAACTGTAAAAAACACAAACACATGTAGGCTAAACAATGTCAATAAACAACCAATGAATCACTGAATAAATCAAAGAGGAAATTAAAAAAATACCTGGAGACAAATGACAACAAAAACATGAAGATCCAAAACCTATGGGATGCAGCAAAAGCAGTTCTAAGAGGGAAGTTGATATCAATACAATGTTACCTCAGGAAACAAGAAAAGTCTCAAACAACCTAACTTTGCACCTAAAGCAACTAGAGAAAGAAGAACAAATAAAACCCAAAGTTAGTAGAAAGAAAGAAATCATAAAGATCAGAGTTGAAAAAAATGAAATTAAGACAAATAAAGCAATATAAAAGATCAATGAAATGAAGTCTGATGCTTTGAAAAGATAAACACAATTGATAAACCTTTAGCCAGACTCATCAAGACAAAAAGGGAGAGGACTCAAATCAATAAAATTAGAAATGAAAAAGGAGAAGTTACAACTGACACCACAAAAATACAAAGGATCATAAGAGAGTACTACAAGCAACTATATGGACAACCTAGAATAAATGGACAAATTCTTAGAAAGGTACAACCTACACAGACTGAACCAGGAAGAAATAGAGAATATGACCAGAACAATCACAAGTACTGAAATTGAAAGTGTGATTTTAAAATTCCCAACAGACAAAAGTCCAGGACCAGATGACTTCACAGGCAAATTCTATCAAACACTTAGAGAAGAGTTAACACCTGTTCTTCTGAAACTGTTCCAAAAAATTGCAGAGCAAAGGACATTTCCAAACTCATTCTATGAGGCCACCATCACTCTGATACCAAAATCTGACAATGATACCACAAAAAAAGAAAATTACAGACCAATATAACTGATGAACATAGACATAAATATCCTCAACAAAGTGTTAGCAAACTGAATCCAACAATACATTAAAAGGATCGTACACCATGATTAAGTGGGGTTTATCCCAGTGATGAAAGGATTTTTCAGTATGTTTAAATCAGTCAGTGTAACACATCATATTAACAAATTGAAGAATAAAAACCATATAATCATCTCAATAAATGCAGAAAAAGATTTTGACAAAATCCAACACCCATTTAGGATTAAAAAAAACTCTCTAGAAAGTGGGCATAGAGGAACCTACATCAACATAGTAAAGGCTACATATGACAAACCCACAGATAACATTCATACTCAATGGTGAAAAGCTGAAAACATTTCCTCTAAGATCAAGAACAAAAGATGATGAAAGAAATCGAAGATGACACAAACAGAAAGATCTACTGTGTTCTTGGTTTAGAAGAATTAATATTCTGAAAAGGATTATACTATTCAAGGCAATCTACAGATTCAATACAATCTCTATCAAATTGCCAGTGGCATTTTTCACAGAACTAGAACAAAAAATTTAAAGTTTGTATGGAAACACAAAAGACCCCAAATAGCCAAAGCAATGCTGAGAAAGTAAAACAGAGCTGGAGGAATGAGGCTCTTGACTTCAAACTATACTACAACACTACCATCACCAAAACAGTATGGTACCAGCACAAAAACAGAAATACAGATCAATGGAATAGGATAGAAAGTCCAGAAATAAACCCACACACCACACCTATGGTCATTTAATCTATGACAAAGGAGGGAAGACTATATAATGGAGAAAAGACAGTCTCTTCAATAAGTGGTGCTGGGAAAACTGGACAGTTACATGTAAAATAAAGAAATTAGAACATTCTTTAACACCATACACAAAAATAAACTCAAAATAGATTAAAGACCTAAATGTAAGACTGGACAGTGTAAAATTCTTAGAGGAAAACATAGGAAGAACACTCTTTGACTTAAATCACAGCAAGATCTTTTTTGATCCACCTCCTAGAATAATGAATATTAAAACAAAAATAAACAAATGGGACCTAATGAAACTTAAAAGCTTTTGCACAGCAAAGAAAACCATAAACAAACTGAAAAAACCCCACAGAATGGGAGAAAATATTTGCAAATGATGTAACCGACAAGGGATAAATCTCCAAAATATACAGACAGCTCATGCAGCTAAATACCAAAAAAACAAACAACCCAATCAGAAAATGGGCAGAAGTCCTAAATGGAGATTTCTCCAAAGAGGACATACACATGGCCAAGCAGCACATGAAAAGGTGCTCAACATTGCTAATTATTAAAGAAATGAAAATGAAAACTAATACAAGGTATCACCTTACACTGGTCAGAATGGTCATCATCAGAAAGTCTACAAACAATAAATGCTAGAAAGGGTGTGGAGAAAAGGGAATCCTTCTACCCTGTTGGTGAGAATGTAAATTGGCACAACCAGAATGGAGAAAAGTGTGGAGGTTCCTTAAAAAACTAAAAACAGAACTACCGTATGATCCAACGATCCCTCTCCTGGACATATATCTGGAGAAAACCATAATTCAAAAATATACCTGCACCCCAGTGTTCATTGTGGCACTATTTACAATAGGCAAGACATGGAAACAACATAAATGTCCATTGACAGAGGAATGGATAAAGAATATGTGGTGTATATATACAATGGAATATTATTCAGCCATAAAAAAGAATGAAATAATGCCATTTGCAGCAACATGGATGGACCTAGAGATTATCATACTAAGTGAAGTAAGTCAGACAAAGACAAATATCATATGATATCACTTATGTGTAGAATCTAAAAAATGATACAAATGAACTTATTTACAAAACAGAAACAGACTCACAGACTTGGAAAACAAACTTATGGTTACCAAAGGGGCAAGGTGATAGGGAGGTATAATTTAGGAGTTTGGGATTAATATATACACACTACTATATATAAAATAGATAATCAATAGGGACCTACAGTATAGCACAGGGAAACCTACTTGATATTTTGTAATAACCTATATAGGAAAAGAATCTGAAAAAGAATGGATGCATGTATATGTATAACTGAACCATTTTGCCATATACCTGGAAATAACACAACATTGTAAATCAACTATACTCCAATATAAAATAAAAATTTTAAAAGTTAAAAAGTTAAAATAGAAACAGAAACCCAATTTAAAAATCAGCAAAGGATGGGAATAGACATTTTTTCAAAAAGGCACAGAAATAACTCAACATCACTAATCATCAGGAAAATGAAACTCAAAACCACAATGAACTAGAGTCACATTTTGAAATAGAGGAGGGTTTGGAGAAGTTTAGACAGAACATTTTCTTAAGTGGCAGATAAAGAGGACTGTAAAAGTGAGAGACTAAAATTTAAAGGGAGAATCGACTGTACAGTGTCCCAGGTGAGACATGAGATAATGGATTCTATCAATTTATACAGGTTATTTATGAGTTATTTACAGGGAAAAAACTAAAGTTTTTAATACCCCTTGCTATTGAGAAATGCAGATATGGAAGTAGAATAAGAATTTCTTAGTACCTGTCTCTTCAATTTAAGAGAATTTTTAACCCCACAATTTAAAAATCCAATTTAGATGTAAATACATGCAGATTTATACATATGACATATAATTCACATGGATAGATTATAAATGTGTTACATTGACTCATGAATTAAGCTTACTCTGAGATATCAGTATCAATTAGAACAGGGGTCCCCAACCCCCGGGCCACAAGGGTTGGGGCCTCACAGGAACTGGGTCACACAGCAGGAAGTGAGCGGTGGGCGAGGGAGTGAAGCTTCATCTGACACTCTCCATTGCTTGCCATCTCACATTACAGCCTGAACCATCTCCCCATCCCCCACTCCCTTGTCCGTGGAAAAATTGTCTTCCATGAAATGGTCCCTGATGTCAAAAAAGCTAGGGACTGCTGAATTAAGAGATTATTTTTCAGGGGTAAAAAACATTTGGACCAATAGAAGGTACAAAGTCCATTTTAAAAATATAACAAAGTTTTGATTAGGAAAAAAATGAGGACAGGTTCTGTTAAACACAATAAGCATAAAATACTTTATACTGAAAAAATTAATCCACAAGGAGAATATGCACCACTAGTTGATTAAAATATTCTCTGTTCTTCTTTCTTCTAAAATCACTATGCTTTGTATGGCTAAGGGAGAGAGGTTGCTAAAATTTCATGGACAATTCCCTCTTAGCATCTGAGTACAGTCCCTTGGAATGACTTATACTGTGGATGAGAAGAACAAAGTATAGTACTATTGTTGAGTGTGCTAAACATATTGAAACCACACTTGTTTGAAAAGAGGAGTGTGTGTAATGGTACTTTAAAGTTTTGTACTATTCTTTGTATATTAACAAACAGATATTTTTGTCAAATTCAATACCCTTTCCTTATTACCCTCAAAAAAGAAATGTTATTTTAATGATTCCAGTGTAATCTGAATTTCACACCTGCAGGATAATGTAAGTATTCAAATATATTTTTTCATAATTATTCTATCGGTCATTTGATGTTTTAAAATCTTGTTTTAAATGTATTATAGTTCCCCAAATAAGATGTCTTTCTACTGATAGGTCTTTAATTAAAATTTCCTCTAATTATTACTTTTGGTATTGTAATATTATTGATTTAGTGGCTCCATTCTATTTATATTTCCTCATTCTCTAGTTGACCTTTATTAAAAGTTTAATACAAAGAATACTTTAATAGAAAGGATATTTTCCTTTACTTAATTTGATTCCAATTTTGCTTTTTTATTTTGCTGAAGATTTTTATTATTGTATTATTCTTACGACAAAGAAAGATATTGTATCATAATCATAAAACTTAATTGAAACTTCTATGTGTATAATAAAAATAAAATGTAATATATCATATATTTTATTAATATAAAAATAAATATTGTAATTTACCACATCCAAGCAGGGGTCTTGTCAGCAATGATCATATCATTTATATTTTCTATCTCATGTAGAAATTACTGACTCTTGATACCATTATTCGTGTTCCAAAATAAATGGTCTTTATTAAAGGTTTTGGATTTTGGGGGGCGATGGTTCTTAAAAAAATTTTCTGTTTGTGCAGAAATATATTATTAAAAATATTTTCTTCTTACATGTGTTTTTTATGGCATGATGACCTCTAAAATCAGTATGTTTAAAGTATTTTTACTAGGAAAGCTTATGAGTATTGATATTAAGCAACATATGACTATGATCAGTTAGCTGTCTAATCTTAACCTCCAGTATTTGACACAGTTTACTTGCTCCCCCTTCACATACTTTTGTCACTGTTCTCTCAAAAACCTCAGAATCTACTGACTGATCTTTTCTCTTACTCTACACATCGGTCTATCAACAAATCCTGTTGGAATGCTTTCATATTATATTCAATTTCTGACTACATCTTATTCCTTCCACTGGCCTTAGCCTCTAATATCTCACACCTGAATTATTTCAAGCATATTCAAACAAGTTTCTCTTACTTACTCTTTACCTACCTCCAAGCCCATCCACGTGTAGTTTAGTTTCAATGGAGTAATCAAGAGTAACCCTTTTAAACTTAAGTTGATCATGCCACCATTGTGCTCATTACCCTGAAGTCACTCCCTATTTCTTTCACAGTAAAAAGCTAATGTCCTTTAAATGCCCTGTCATACTCTTCACAGTCTGGTTTCCCATTAATTTGCTATTGTATCTACATTAGACTCTGCTCTCCCTGTTCCAGACATGCTAGCCTCCTTGTATCTCAAACCAAACACAATCTGAACCTATTTACTCTTTTATTTAGGAGTGTTCTTCCCTTAGATATCTGTCTGGGCTATTGTCTGAAGCAATTTCTGTTGCTATGACAAAAATACCATAGATTGAATGGCTTATCAATAACAGACATGTCTTTCTCACAGTTCTGGAGGCTGGGAAGTCAGAGATCAAGGTGCCAGCAGATTTGGTATCTAGTGAGAGCCAGCTTCCTGGCTGACAGACAGCCATCTTGTTGCTGCATCCTCAGAAGGTGGAAAGGGGCTGGTTAGCCCTCTGGGGTTTCTTTCATAAGGGACCACTATATAGGAAGGAATCAGTATATAGGAAGGAATCACTAATTCCATTCATGAAGACTCCACCCTTGTGACTAACTCTCAAAGACCCTACCTCCAAATACCATCCTATTGGGGATTAATATTTGAACATATGAATTTTTTGGGGGGGCACAAACATTCAATCTATGTCATTTATATAGAGCCATAAACATATGTGGCACCAAGATGAACAAAGAAATGTCTTAACCTAAGGATTTTAGCTTAATCCATTCCAGAGCATGGATTTTAAGTGCAAGAAGTTTTATACCATAGAAAGCTTTTGAAATATCAAGGAATATTGAAATAAGAGAGAGTGAGCTCTTAAAAGCAATTCATATTTTGACATTTAAAAATCATAAATGTAGCAGAGGAAGGAAATAAAGACATCACTCCAAAAAAGGTCAAAACAGAGATACCTAGAAGAGTAAATTTAGATAAATATATTCCCAGTAAAGAATGTTAAATTTCGGTGAGCTGTAGGAATGTCTATAATCTATCTATATCTTTAGTATACATGTATATAGAGAGACATATGTGTATAAATGTGTATTTGCAATTATATATGTTTATATATTAATAGATCAGAAGAAGAAATGAATAAAATCTGCAATATAGATTCTGAAGAGCTAAGGGAGAATGATCCATCTGAGAATATGTCTTTATAAAATAAAAAGGCTGGTTCTTTCATTAATATTAACATTATTATTTCATATTATAATAAATTATATAAATTATAATATACAATTATAAAAATTATATAAGGAAGTCTCACACCCAAAACTGTTACTATGTTTAAAGACACAATAATATAATACCCAATATAGTCAGGAAACTGAAACCCCATCCATTATCACTGCTACTTATACTATTAATCTGAAAACTTCATCTGGCTTTTTCCTATCTTCCAAATTTTATATAAGTTAACTCTTCCCTTTTTAAATTATGTTCCATGTGCAGTGAATTTTTAAATCCTCAGACAAGTTCTGTCCTATATCAAGTTTGTACTTCTTTCTCAAATCTTAGATCTCAGGTGGTCTACTTGACATATTCCTGTATGCCTGTTATTAACTATCCCATCACTCTGTTAATTTCTTTCATAGTATAAGAATTTCTTGCTTTATTATTTATTTATTTATCATTAACATTTATTCTGAGTCACCCCCAAATTAAAACATGCATATTCAGGCAAATATTTAGTCATTGTTTGACTTCTCTCTACACATTTTCTCGAGTCTACTCTATTTTGATTCCAGCTTGCTTCCATTGCACTCAGGTGCACTTGCCATGTGGAAGTTATGAGAAAAAGGGTCCCTTCTTGCATGATTCTCTCTAAGTTATTTATGTAAGGTTTCACATTCTTAATTCTAATTGCCCATCACTGTGTCCCCCAGTACTAGTGCCCACAAAGACTGGTCTTTTAACCAAGCTTGTCCAACTGATGATGGCCTAGTGGTTAACTCTCTCTGCTTCTGAAACTGGCTCTATTGTGTTGTCACATTATATGATATCCTGTACATGAAAACTGGTTAAATAAGTTGAAGCTGATGCACTTAGTAAAATATTAGATTTTTAGAAGGAGGAGGAGCAGATGAAGAAGAAAAAGAAAGAGGAGATTGAAGATAGGAAATGGGAAAGGAGAAGAAGAAAAAGGAGGAACAGGAGGAGAATATTCTCATATTTTAACCTGACTCATCTCCACTATATACTAAGTTAAAATTTAAAGTATAGAATTGTGTACAAACTATACAAAACATGTACAAACATATATTTTGGGAGTTTATATTTATCTACCTCTCTACCTATACCTAGAAAGGGAGAAACTGGGGTAACACTACTTAAGACATGTAAAACTATATTTTCCTGTTGGCTACTGGTTTGAACATCATTTACCATCCATATATCATCTATGTAAAATACTTGTTTATGTCTTTTGGCTATTTTTTCATTGGACTGTTTTTTATTGTTGTGTTTTAAAATGCATTATTTATTCCAGATACAAGCCTTTTGTCAGATGTGGTTTGAAAATATTTTTCCCAAGTCGTTAGGAGGGAAGGTTTTGCATGTATGGGAACCTCAGATAGATGAGAACTTTCTGTACTTCTGTTAATTTTTGTTTTGGACCAAAAACTGCTCTAAAACATAAATTTCAGTCGTTAAAAAAAGGGAATGAGTTATTGATACAGGCAGTAACTTGATTAATTTCATCAGAATTACTCTGTGTGGAGCCAATCTCAAAAGGTCACATACTACATATATGACTTCATTTATATAACATTCTCATTATGACAAAATTATAGAGATAAAAATAGATCAATGTTGCCAGTGATGGTGGTAAGGAGGGAGTCAGATGTGATTCCAAATGAGCAGTCTGAATTGGATCTTTGTGATGGAATACTTCTGGATTTTTATTGTCATAGTGGTTACATGAATCTACACATGTGATGAAATGGCACAGAACTATACACACACATCATACTAATGCCAATTTCTTTTGATATTGTATTGTAATTATGTAAAATATAACTTGGAGGGAACTAGATAAAGGATATGTGGAACTCTCTGTAGTCTTTTTTGTAATTTCTGTAAATCTACAATAATTTCAAAACAAAAATAAACATGTCTTTGTCTATGTACCTTCAGCTTAAAGACCAAAGGAATTAGAGGTTTTCTGTTTTCAAGTGTGTCAGAGGTTCCCAGGACTATCCCTAGATTCAACAGTTCCCTAGGGGGACTCACAGCATTCAGCGTATGAGTAAGTCAGAGTCTTACTCATGACTATGATTTATTACAGCAAAAGCATACAGAGCAAAATCAACAAAGAGAAAAGTCTAATGGGGTAAAGTCTGAAGAAGCCAGGGACAATCTTCTAAGGGTCATTTCCCAGTGAAATCAGACAGGACTTGCTTAATTCCCCTGGCAAGGATTTGTGACAACACAGATGAAATGTTGCAAACCAGGGAAGCTCATGTAGAATCATTGCCCATAGTTTTTACTGGGCCTGGTCACACAGGTAGAATGTGCCTGGCCCAATAATTCCAGACACTGAGAAGGAAAGCAGGTGTTCAGTATAAACCATATTTCTTGCACAAACAAACACTTTAGGCACAGTGAATAACTCTTATCAGTAACAGGTGTAGGAACACTCTGAAGTCCAGTTTCACAGATGCCACCCAAGGCTAACTTTGGAAGCAGGGCTTTTCAAAGATAGCAGTTCAGGCCTGCTATTTCCTGCACAGTACAGTTATGAATATTGTAGACTTAAGCAAATAAGTAAATTGACATTATGAGAAGCTAATGATCACATTAAAAGGTAATACAAACTGGAATAAGGTGGGTAAGGTGGTGACGAAATTTGTGGTGTTGGTTTGTTGTCAAAGATATAAGTAAGTATAGACTCCCTATTGTAAAAAAAAAAAAAAAATCTATCCACTCATCTATCCATATACTTATCTTCCTACCAACTTACTTACATACCTATAGTTCTCTGTGTTAAAAGATTTCAAGTGCAAACCCAACCGACAGGAGTGAACCCATCTAGCAATCATATCTTGCTTTTCAAAATCCACGCTCCACTTAAAGGAACAAGGAACTTGGGAGAAACTGCTGATTCCAAGGCTGGGGCAGAGAAGGTACAAAATAAATAAGCCTGGAACATTTTTTATCCCAGAAAGTAAGAAAATACTAAAAACTAAAATGGGAAAAGTCCGTTTGAAGTTGTTCCCACTGACCATTTTTGAGACAATTTCAGAATGAAACTGTATAGTAAATATAATGGAATACAGTAGATTATACTGATAGTGATTATACTAATAGTGATTATTAGTTGGTAAATTAATTTAAAAAATAAAAGCAGGTGTGAGAATAATAGATTTTAAAATTTCCATGCAACTATTTTGCATTCCTTATTCAGTCAAGAATTGTCTATGCTTGCTAAAACCATCAGTTAAAATTTGATGGGGAACAGGATGTTTAAACAGTCTCAAAGTATCTCCAACACATAATTTACTAATGTATTGACCTGAGAGATGCCACCTTAACTGAATATCTTAAGTTAACACACAAAGGATGGGACTCATTAACATTATGTCCCCCCAAAGTGTTATAGGGACACAATATTACTTCTGCAGAATTTGTGCCAAAAATGCATAGTCTAATTTAATTATGAGGAAACAATAAGACAAATCTATAAACTCTTCTAAAAATATTGGTGTCATGAGATACAAAGAAAAGCTGAGGAACTGTTCATGGGGAAATATGGCTAAAGAGACATGCAAAAAATCAGATGCATTATCCTGGATTAGATCCTTGACTGAAAAATTTATTTAAGAGACATTATTGAGATAATTGGCAAAATCAGAGTATGAATATAATTACTATATCAATGTTAAATTTCCTGAATATGTTAATTATACTATAGACATGTGATAAGAATGTCCTTGTTCTTAGGAGAAACATGCTGAATTATTAAAGGATAATGATCATAATGTCTGAAACTTACTCTCAAATGGTTCAGCCAAAGGTGAAAAATATCAGAGAGATAAAGGGAGTGGGGAGAGGATATAGCAAATATGGCAAAAAGATGAAAATTGTTGAATATACAGAAAGTTGAATATATAGAAATTTGAATATACAGATGTTCAATAAACTATTCTTGCAAGCTTTATGTAAGTTTGAGGATTTTCTTTTAAAGCAAGCTTTAAGTAAAAGAAACTAAGAAATATTTCCCATAAGCATGGCAAATTAATCAAAATAAATCTACACACTTTTGAAATGATATTAAACAATGAATATATTGACTGAACCCAACTCACTGGAATGAAAGGAAAGATATGTGGCATTTTCATATTATTTTTAAATTATATAAAATTAAATTAGCACTGAAAACGTTAAGCTAGTGCCCTTTACCTGCAAATGATATTATTAACTGCGTAACCTTTGTAGTTCTCTCAAATTATTCTGTTGCTTTTATGTGAGTACCTTTTGCTTTTATGATATGTAAAGCAGATTCTGATTATAAATAAATCCTTACTAACTGGGGCATAATTTTATGTCACAAGAAGTCTTTAAGAAGGCACCCCTGAGAAGCTAAGTCCAGAGCCAGTCTCTTAGCATCCCCAGAGTATCTTAATGCTGGATAAAGGCTGATGTTTAGGAATCTACAGGTAGATCACTGAGACCAAATAATTCTGTTCCTCACTGGTAAATTTAAATCTCTTCCCACTAACTTCTATGTGGAGAATTATAATTGCAGCCTAGCATGCATTAAAGGGGCTTCTTAGGCAAGCACAGAGAGTATCAAAAATTAGCTTTACCATCTTTCATAAATCTTGATAGAAATGTGGAGACAAATATCTTAACATACTCAAATTTATTATACTCACATTTTCTCTAAGATCTCTTACTCAGACAAAGTGTTTCCTATGGGAGAGAACCAAATATACAGAGAGAAAAATGGAAAAGTTCACTTGTCAGAGTTGGAAAGATGGAGTGGGCAATGGGTAGGGCACCTGTTAGGGTGGAGCTTCTCTCCATCTTCAGGTCCTATGCACTAAGAATTGTTTGTTCTCTAGTCTGCTCTGCCAGCCTGGGCTCTGGCCTCTGGTATTAGAAAATACGGAGTGCTTAGGCCATCATATTACTTCATGTCTGGGGGCTCAGTAGCTCTACTTATAAAATCTTCAGCTCAGGCTTTTGATGCTACAAGCAGCTAACAATGCTCATGTACTATGCTTTAATAGTACATGCTATAGATTGAATGTTTGTGGCCACTCCAAATTCCTAAGTTGAAATCCTACCTCAGTGTGGTAGCATAAGGAGGTGGGTCTTCAAGAAAGTATTAGGTCACTGGAGGAACCCTTATGATTCAGATTAGGGCCTTTGTAAAAGAGACCACAGAGAGCTAGCTCTTCCCTTCTGCCATGTGTGGTTATAGTGAAAATAAAGCTGTCTGCGGAGCAGGTTCTCACCAGACATCAAATCTGCTGTAGCCCTGATCTTGAACTTCCCAGCCTCCCCAGGGTGAAAAATAATGTTTTTTGTTATTTATAAGCTACCCAGTCTATGATAAGCCTGAATGGGCTGAGACAGTACATTTAGGTCTCTTCTCACTATCCTGGAACACTAGAATTGGTGGTGAGAGTATCTCAGAGAGTTCCTTGTGTAAGCAAATGAGTGAATATGTCAGGGGAATGTCTCAGCACCCAGCCTATCCACAGTTCACATACAGCTCAGAGAGCAATACAACAAATGCCCCAAGAGTTACAAAACAAAGCAAAATACAACATCCTAATGAACTGTTTAATGCTAAAAGTCAGTGCCCTTTAAGATTTATATTCCAGTACATTTCTCCATACAGAATAGAGTGAAGAATAAGCTGAGGTGACAGGTGCAAAAGACCAGACATAATTATTAGAACACTATTTTGACAAAGCACTTCCATGTTTATCATAAAATGGCTTTACTTAGCTTACACCTAAAGCAACTATAGAAAGAAGAAGAAACAAAATCCAAAGTTAGTAGAAGGAAAGAAATCATAAAGATCAGAAAAGAAATAAATGAAATAGAAAATAAAAAAAATAGAAAAGATCAATGAAACAAAAAGCTGGTTCTTTGAAAAAACAAACAAAATTGATAAACCTTTAGCCAGAATCATCAAGAAGGGAGAGGGTCAAAATCAGTAAAATCAGAAATGAAAAAAAAGTTTTAACTGACCCCACAAAAATATAAAGGATTGTAAGAGACTATTTTGAGCAGCTATACACGAAATGGACAACCTAGAAGAAGTGGACAAATTCTTAGAAAGGTACACTCTCCCAAGACTGAACCAGGAAGAAATAGAAAATATGAACAGGACAATTACCAGTACTGAAATTGAATCAGTAATTTAAAAACTCCCAGCAAACAAAAGTCTAGGATCATATGGCTTCACAGGTGAATTCTACCAAATATTTAGAGAAGAGTTAACAACTATCCTTCTGAAACCATTCTGAAAATTTTCAGAGGAAGGAACACTTCTGAACTCATTCTACGAGGCCACCATTACCCTGATACCAAAATCAAAGATACCACAGAAAAAGAAAATTACAGACCAATATCACTGATGAACATGGATGCCAAAACACTCAACAAAATACTAGCAAACCAAATCTAACAATACATTAAAAAGGATCACACACCATGATCAAGTGGGATTTATCCCAGGGATGCAAGTATTTTTCAATATCCACAAATGAACCAATATGATGCACTACACTAACGAAGAATTAAAATGATATGATCATATCAATAGATGCAGAAAAATCTTTTGATAAAATTCAACATCCATTTATGATAAAAAAAAAAACTCTCCAGAAAGTGGGCATAGAGGGAACCTACTTCAGCATAATAAAGCTCATATATGCAAAACCCTCAGTTAACATCATATTCAACAGTGAAAACTTGAAAGCATTCCCTCTAAGATCAGGAAAATACAAGGATGCCCACTCTCACCACTTTTATTCAACACAGTTTTGGAAGTCCTATCCATAGCAATCAGAGAAGGAAAAGAACTAAATGGAATCCAAGTTGGAAAGGAAGAAGTAAAACTGTCACTGTTTGCTGATGACATGATACTATACATAGAAAATGCTAAAGACACCACCAGTAAAATACTAGAGTTCATGAATGAATTTGGTAAAGTTTCAGGATACAAAATTAATATACAGAAATCTATTGCATATCTATACAGTAACAATAAAATATCAGAAAAAAAAATTAAGGAAACAATCCCATTTACCATCACATCAAAACGAATAAAATACCTTGGAAAAAAACCTACCAAAGGAGGCAAAAGACCTGTACTCTGAATACTATAAAATGCTGATGAGAGAACTTGAAATCAACACAAACAGATGGAAAGATATAGCATGTTCTTGGATTGGAAGAATCAATATTGTTAAAATGACAATACTACCCAAGGCAATCTACAGATTCAATGCAATCCCTATCAAATTACCAATGGCATTCTTCACAGAACTAGAACAAAAATTTTTAAAATGTGTATGGAAACACAAAAGACCTCAAACAGCCAAAACAACCTTGAGAAAGAGGAATGGAACTGGAGGAATTATGCTCCCTGACTTCAGACTAAACTACAAAGCTACAGTAATCAAAACAGTATGATACTGGTCAAAAATAGACACATAGATCGATAGAACATAATAGAGAGCCCAGAAATAAACCCAAACACTTATGGTCAATTAATCTATGACAAAGAAGACAAGGATACACAATGGAGAAAAGACAGTCTTTTCAATAAATGGTGCTGAGAAAACTGGACAGTTACTTGTACAACAATGAAATTAGGACATTCTCTAAAACCATTTACAAAAAAACTCATAATGGATTAAATATCTAAATGTAAGACCAGATACTATAAAACTCCTAGAGGAAAACATAGGCAGAACACTTTGACATAAGTTGCAGCAATATTTTTTTGGATCTGCCTCCTAGAGTTATGGAAACAAAAGCCAAAAATAAACAAGTGGGACCTAATTAAACTTAAAACCTTTTGCACAGCAAAGGAAACCTAAACAAAATGAAAAGACAAGCTACAGAATGGGAGAAAGTATTTGCAAATGATGCAATGGACAAGGGATTAATCTCTGAAATAAACTTATAACTCATATAATTCAATATCAGAAAAAAAACCCCAAAACCAAACAAACCAATCAAAAAATGGGCAGAAGGCCTAAGTAGATATTTCTCCAAAGAAAACATACCAATGGCCAACAGGCACATGAAGAGATGCTCAACATTGTTAATTATTAGAGAAATGCAAATCAAAACTACAGTGAGGCATCACCTCACACTGATCAGAATTGCCATCATCAAAAAGTCTACAAATAATAATGCTGGAGAGGGTGTGGAGAAAAAGGAACCCTCACACACTGTTGGTGGGTGTATAAATTGGTGCACCCACTGTGGGGAACAGTATGGAGGATCCTTAAAAAACTAAAAATAGAGCTACCATATGATCCTGCAACCCCACTCCTGGGCATATATCTGGAGAAAACCATAATTCAAAAAAGATACATGCACCCCTATGTTCATAGCAGCACTATTCACAATAGCCAAGACATGGAAGCAACCTAAATGTCCATCAACAGATGATTGGATAAAGAAAATGTGGTATATACATACACAATGGAATACTACTCAACCATTAAAAAGAATGAAATAATGCCATTTGCAGCAACATGGATGGACTTAGAGATTATCATACTAAGTGAAGTAAGTCAGACAGAGAGAGACAAATATCATGATATCACTTATATGTGGAATCAAATAAAAGTATACAAATGAACTTATTTACAAAGCAGAAATAGACTCACAGACATAGAAAACAAACTTATGGTTACCAAAGGGGAGAGTGAAGGTTGGGGGAAGGGAGGTAAATTAGGAATTTGGAATTAACATATACACGCTACTATATATAAAATAGATAAACAACAAGGACCTATTGTATAGCACAGGGAACTATATTCAATATCTTGTAATAACCTATAATAGAAAAGAATTGGAAAAATGATTATATATATATATATATAATTGAATCACTTTGCTGTATACCTGAAACTAGCACAGCATTGTAAATCAACAATACTTCAATAAAAAATAAATTAAATAAAATGGCTTTATTTGTACAATATCAATATCATTTGAAACATTTTAACATGTAGGAAATGACAGATATAATTTTTGCTTTTTAAAATATTTCCCAGTAATGTATGTGTAATACACAAAATATATGGTCACTTCAAGTAAGTGTTCAAAGGGATATACATAGCTAATATGAGATAATATTGTTTAGCATGCTAATCATTCTCAGCAATTTATTATAAAAATACATATTTTGTTCTATTTTGGGCTTAAAAGTCATTAAAATTAAATTTTAAAAGAAAATGTAAATTGATCAGAAAACAAAGATTCATAATTTTCTCATGAAATAATTCATTGGGGATATCAATGACTTAAAAATTGGTCAAATTATAAAACTTTTATAAAACAAAGTATTGGTAAAAATTATTTTCCTTGAGAATTTTATCTTTATTATTTGAAAAAGAGGTTTTTTTTAAAGAGTAACAATATAAAGGCAAATTTTATACTTACAGTAAAAGCCTGTTTAAAAATGATAACACAATTAAATGAAATTCAAGATAATATTCTAATTAGTGATATAAAATTATGGTCAGGGATGGGCTTCAAGATGTGGAAGAGTAAGACGTGGAGATCACCTTCCTCTCCACAAATACATCAGAAATACATCTACATGTGGAACAACTCCTACTGAACACTGGCAGAAGACCTCAGACCTCCCAAAAGGCAAGAAACTCCCCACGTACCTGGGTAGGGTAAAAGAAAAAAGAAAAAACAGACACAAAATAATAGGGACAGGACCTGCACCAGTGGGAGGGAGCTGTGAAGGAGGAAAGGCTTCCACACACTAGGAAGCCGCTTCGAGGGCAGAGACTGCGGGTGGCGGAGGGGGGAAGCTTCAGAGCCACGGAGGAGAGTGCAGCAACAGGGGTGCGGAGGGCAAAGTGGAGAGATTCCCGCACAGAGGATGGGTGCCGACCAGCACTCACCAGCCCGAGAGGCTTGTCTGCTCACCCGCCAGGACGGGTAGGGGCTGGGAGCTGAGGCTCAGACTTTGGAGGTCAGATCCCAGGAAGAGGACTGGGGTTGGCTACGTGAACACAGCCTGAAGGGGACTAGTGCATCACAGCTAGCTGGGAGGGAGTTCAGGAAAAAGTCTGGAGCTGCCAAAGAGACAAGTGATTTTTCTTGCCTCTTTGTTTCCTGGTGCATGAGGAGAGGAGATTAACAGCGCCACTTAAAGGAGTTCCAGAGACAGGTGTGAGCCGCGGCTATCAGCGCAGACCCCAGAGAAGGGCATGAGACGCTAAGGCTGCTGCTGCAGCCACCAAGAAGCCTGTGAGCAAGCACAGGTCACTATCCACACTGCCCCACCCGGGAACCTCTGAAGCCTGCCACTGCCAGGGTCCTGTGATCCAGGGACAACTTCCCCGGGAGAACGCACGACGCGCCTCAGTCTGGTGCAACGTCACGGTGACCTCTGCTGCCACAGGCTCCCCTGGCATCCATACCCATCTGTCCCCACAGCCTGAGTGAGCCAGAACCCCCGAATCAGCTGCTCCTTTAACCCTGTCCTGTCTGAGTGAAGAACAGATGCCCTTAGGTGACCTACATGCAGAGGCGGGTCCAAATCCAAAGCTGAACCCCAGGAGCTGTGCAAACAAAGAAGAGAAAGGGAAATTTCTCCCAGAAGCCTCAGGAGCAGCGGATTAAATCTCCACAATCAACTTGATGTACCCTGCATCTGTGGAATACTTGAATAGACAACGAATCATCCCAAATTGAGGAGGTGGATTTTGGGAGCAAAGATATATATATATTTTTCCCTTTTTCTCTTTTTGTGAGTGTGTATGTGTATGATTCTGTTTGTGATTTTGTCTGTATATCTTTGCTTTTACCATTTGTCCTAGGGTTCTATCTGTCCGTTTTTTTTAATTACTTAAAAAATTTTTTTTCTTAATAATTATTTTTTATTTTAATAAATTTATTTATTCTATTTTATTTGATCTTCTTCTTTCATTCTTTTTCTCCCTTTTATTCTGAGCCATGAGGAGGACAGACTATTGGTGGTCCAGCCAGGCATCAGGGCTGTGCCACTGATGTGGGAGAGCCAAGTCAGGACACTGGTCCACAAGAGACCTCCCAGCTCCATGTAATATCAAACGATGAAAGTCTCCCAGAGATCTCCATCTCAATGCCAAGTCCCAGCTCCAGTCAATGACCAGCAAGCTACAGTGCAGGACACCCTATGCCAAACAACTAGCAAGACAGGAACACAACCCCATCCATTAGCACAGAGGCTACCTAAAATCAAAATAATGCCATAGACACCCCAAAACACACCATCAGACATGGACCTGCCCACCAGAAAGACAAGATCCAGCCTCATCCACCAGAACACAGGTACTAGTCCCCTCCACCAGGAAGCCTACACAACCCACTGAACCAACCTTAGCCACTGGGGACAGACACCAAAAACAATGGAAACTATGAACCTGCAGCCTGCAAAAAGGAGATCCCAAACACAGTACATTCAGCAAAATGAGAAACACACAGCAGATGAAAGAGCAAGGCAAAAACCCACCAGACCTAACAAATGAAGAGGAAATAGGCACTCTACCTGAAAAAGAACTCAGAAGAATGATAGTAAAGATGATCCAAAATCATGTAAATAGAATGGAGAAAATACAAGAAATGTTTAACAAGGACCTAGAAGAACTAAAGAGAAAACAAACAGTGAGGAACAACACAATAAATGAAATTAAAAATTCTCTAGAAGGGATCAATAAAGAGGAAGCAAGCAATGATGAGCAACACAATAAATGAAATGAAAAATACTCTAGATGGGCTCAGTAGCAGAATAACTGAGGCAGAAGGACGGATAAGTGGCCTGGAAGATAAAATAGTGGAAATAACTACTGCAGAGCAGAATAAAGAAAAAAGAATGAAAAGAACTGAGGACAGTCTCAGAGACCTCTGGGACAACATTAAACACACCAACATTCGAATTATAGGGGTCCCAGAAGAAGAAGAGGAAAAGAAAGGGACTGAGAAAATATTTGAAGAGATTTTAGTTGAAAACTTCCCTAATATAGGAAAGGAAATAGTTAATCAGGTCCAGGAAGCACAGAGAGTCCCATACAGGATAAATCCAAGGAGAAACATGCCAAGATGCATATTAATCAAAGTAACAAAAATTAAATACAAACAACATATATTAAAAGCAGCAAGGGAAAAACAACAAATAACACATAAGGGAATCCCCATAAGGTTAACAGCTAGCTGATCTTTAAGCAGAAACTCTGCAAGCCGGAAGGGAGTGGCAGGGCATATTTAAAGGGATGAAAGAGAAAAACCTACAACCAAGATTATTCTAACCAGCAAGGATCTCATTCAGATTTGATGGAGAAATTAAAATCTTTACAGACAAGCAGAAGCTAAGAGAATTCAACACCACCAAACCAGCTTTACAACAAATGCTAAAGGAACTTCTCTAGGCAGGAAACACAACAGAAGGAAAAGACCTACAATAATAAACACAAAACAATTAAGAAAATGGTAATAGGAACATACATATCGATAATTACCTTAAATGTAAATGGATTAAATGCCCCTACCAAAAGACATAGACTGGCTGAATGGATACAAAAACAAGACCCGTATATATGCTGTCTACAAGAGACCCACTTCAGACCTAGGGACACAGAGACTGAAAGTGAGGGGATGGAAAAAGATATTCCATCCAAATGGAAAACAAAAGAAAGCTGGAGTAGCAATTCTCATCTCAGACAAATAGACTTTAAAACAAAGACTATTACAAGAGACAAAGAAGGACACTACAGAATGATCAAGGGATCAATGCAAGAAGAAGATATAACAATTGTAAATATTTATGCACCCGACATAGGAGCACATCAATACATAAGATAAATAGTAATAGCCATAAAAGGGGAAATCAACACTAACACAATCATAGTAGGGGACTTTAACACCCCAATTTCACCAATGGACAGATCATCCAAAATGAAAATAAAT
>NC_041215.1:89403176-89404056 GCF_002837175.3 Physeter macrocephalus | reverse complement strand
ATACCTAGAAACAAATGACAATGAAAACACAACAACCCAAAACCTATGGGATGCAGCAAAAGCAGTTCTAAGAGGGAAGTTTATAGCAATACAATTCTACCTCAAGAAACAAGCATCTCAAATAAACATCCTAAACCTTACACCTAAAGCAATTAGAGAAAGAAGAACAAAAAAAACCCCAAAAATTAGCAGAAGGAAAGAAATCATAAAGATCAGATTAGAAAAAAATGAAAAGGAAATGAAGGAAACAATGGCAAAGATCAATAAAACTAAAAGCTGGTTCCTTGAGAAGATAAAAATAATTGATAAACCATTAGCCAGACTTATCAAGCAAAAAAGGGAGAAGACTCAAATCAATAGAATTAGAAATGAAAAAGGAGAAGTAACAACTGACAGTGAAGAAATACAACGGATCATGAGAGATTACTACCAGCGACTATATGCCAATAAAATGGACAACCTGGAGGAAATGGACAAATTCTTAGAAATGCACAATCTTCTGAGACTGAACCAGGAAGAAATAGAATATATGAACAGACCAATCACAAGCATTGAAATTGAAACTGTGATTAAACATCTTCCAGCAAAAAAAAGCCCAGGACCAGATGGATTCAAAGGCAAATTCTATCAAACATTTAGAGAAGAGCTAACACCTATCCTTCTCAAACTCTTCCAAAATATAGCAGAGGGAGGAACAGTCCCAAATTCATTCTACAAGGCCACAATCATCCTGATACCAAAACCAGACAAAGATGTCACAAAGAAAGAAAACTACAGGCTAATATCACTGATGAACATAGATGCAAAAATCCTCAACAAAATACTAGCAAACAGAATCCAACAGCACATTAAAAGGATCATACACTATGATCAAGTGGCG
>NC_041215.1:89391362-89402327 GCF_002837175.3 Physeter macrocephalus | reverse complement strand
AATCAGAGAAGAAAAAGAAATAAAAGGAATACAAATTGGAAAAGAAGAAGTAAAGCTGTCACTGTTTGCAGATGACATGTTACTATACATAGAGTATCGTAAAGATGCTACCAGAAAACTATTAGAGCTAATCAATGAATTTGTTATAGTAGTAGGATACAAAATTAATGCACGGAAATCTCTTGCATACCTATACACTAATGATGAAAAATCTGAAAGTGAAATTAAGAAAACACTCCCATTTACCACTGCAACAAAAAGAATAAAATATCTAGGAGTAAACCTACCTAAGGAGACAAAAGACCTGTATGCAGAAAATTATAAGACACTGATGAAAGAAATTAAAGAGGATACAAATAGATGGAGAGATATACCATGTTCTTGTATTGGAAGAAACAACATTGTGAAAATGACTCTACTACCCAAAGCAGTGTACAGATTCAATGCAATCCCTATCAAACTACCACTGGCATTTTTCACAGAACTAGAACAAAAAATTTCATAATTTGTACAGAAACACAAAAGACCCTGAAAAGCCAAAGCAATCTTGAGAAAGAAAAACGGAGCTAGAGGAATCAGGCTCCCTGTCTTCAGACTATACTACAAAGCTACAGTAATCAAGACAGCATGGCACTGGCACAAAAACAGAAATATAGATCAATGGAATAGGATAAAAAGTCCAGATATAAACTCATGCACATATGGTCAACTTATCTCTGATAAAGGAGGCAAGAATATACAGTGGAGAAAAGACAACCTCTTCAATAAGTGGTGCTGGGAAAACTGGACAGCTACATGTAAAAGAATGAAATTAGAACACTTCCTAACACCATACACAAAAATAAACTCAAAATGGATTAAAGACCTAAATATAAGGCCAGACACTATCAAATTCTTAGAGGAAAACCTAGGCAGAACACTCTATGACATAAATCACAGCAAGATCCTTTTTGACCCACCTCCTAGACAAATGGAAATAAAAACAAATATAAACAAATGGGACCTAATGTAACTTAAAAGCTTTTGAACAGCAAAGGAAACCATAAACAAGATGAAAAGACAACCTTAAGAATGGGAGAAAATATTTGGAAACGAAGCAACTGACAAAGGATTAATCTCCAAAACATATAGGCAACTCATGCAGCTCAATATCAAAAAAACAAACAACCCAATCCAAAAATGTGCAGAATACCTAAATAGACATTTCACCAAGGAAGATATACAGATTGCCAACAAACACATGAAAGAATGCTCAACATCATTAATCATTAGAGAAATGCAAATCAAAACTACAGTGAGATATCATCTCACACCAGTCAGAATGGCCATCATCAAAAAATCTACAAACAATAAATGCTTTAGAGGGTGTGGAGAAAGGGAACCCTCTTGCACTGTTGGTGGGAATGTAAATTGATACAGCCACTATGGAGAACAGTATGGAGGTTCCTTAAAAAACTAAAAATAGAACTAAGATATGACCCAGCAATCCCACTACTGGGCATATACCCTGAGAAAACCATAATTCAAAAAGATACATGCACCCCAATGTTCATTGCAGCTCTATTTACAATAGCCAGGACATGGAAGCAACCTAAATGTCCATCAACAGATGAATGGATAAAGAAGTTGTGGCATATATATACAATGGAATATTACTCAGCCATAAGAAGGAACAAAACTGAGTTATTTGTAGTGAGTTGGATGGACCTAGAGACTGTCATACAGAGTGAAGTAAGTCAGAAAGAGAAAAAGAAATACTGTATGCTAACACTTATATATGGAATCTTAAAAAAAAAAAAAAAAGAAAATGGTCAGAAGATCCTAGGGGCAAGACGGGAATAAAAATGCAGACCTACTGGAGAATGGACTTGAGGACCTGGGGAAGGGGAAGGGTAAGCTGGGACAAAGTGAGAGAGTGGCATGGACATATATACACTACCAAATGTGAAATAGATAGCTAGTGGGAAGCAGCCACATAGCACAGTGAGATCAACTCGGTGCTTTGTGACCACCTAAAGGGGTGGGATAGGGAGGGTGAGAGATGCCAGAGGGAAGAGATATAGGGACATATGTATATGTAAAACTGATTCACTTTGTTATAAAGCAGAAACTAACACACCATCTTAAAGCAATTATATTCCAATAAAGATGTTAAAAAATAAATTGAAATTAAAATTAAATTATGGTTAGTATCACAGCCTGACTTGAAACACAACTAAAGTTATTTTATTTTTTAATAATTTAAACTAACAGTTCTTCTCAGGAAAATATTACTGGCTATAAAGGTGTGTAATTAATAGTTGTTTAGTTTTAATTACATACTCATATTAAAAATCAGAAAGTCATGTGAATAAAAAGTAGCATTCTTCCATATTTCACTGCCTATCTTTGAACGTCCAGCATTTTATTAATGTACTTTTTTTCAATCAATTTTTCTTCCAATGTGAGGTAAGGGTCAAAAGAATCCCCAAAAAGAAATCTAGATTGACTTCCATAGATACACTTGAGATTTCCTGTTTTTCTTTAAAAAAAATATAGTGTGATCACTTTATGACTATTTATATGTGGTTTTGCTGAAAAGCAACTGGACACTGTTAGTTGACATGTAACAGAAATAAACCTATATTAATAATTTTCAAATCAATTCCTTTGTATATAATAGTAATACCACATCTATAAGAAATAGGAATAGTTCACAGATATCACCAAATCCTTGAGCACCCATGCAATCTTTGAATGTGAGAGAATTTCAGTAAAGCACACAGATGTACCGTTTGTGTCAAGCTGAGAGAAACTTTAAAGCCTTCTTGGTCTCAGTTATTTGACTACTGATTGTTTTGTTGGGTAAAAGCACAGCTGAAAAAAGAAAAATATATATATATATAATATATAAACATAATTAAAATAGCAACAACAAAAAATGATGAAATATTCAAATATTTAACATGAGGATAGTTATCCACACTAGGTGCCCTTAATGTTAGTGTGTAAAGCAACCATGATTGCTTTTGTGTGGCGAGAACCTGGTTGTACCTTTTTTTTTAATTGAGATAAAATTGACATAACATTATGTAAGTTTAAGGTATACAATGTGTTGATTTGATACATATATGTTGCAATATGATTACTACCATAACATTAGCTAACCCCTCTATCACATCACATAACTATCATTTCTTTTTTTGTGGTGGGAATAATTAAGAGCTCATCTCCAAGCAACTTTTAATTTTATAGTACAGTATTGTTGTCTATAATCACTATGCTGTGCATTAGATCTCCAAAACTTAATTTTTTACTGGTTGCTAGTTTGTACCGTTTAACACCATCTCCTCTATTCCCCCATCCTCAGCCTCTAGTAACCACCATTCTACTTTCTGTTTTAAGTGTGGCTTTTTTTATATTCTACATATAAGTGATAAAATATTTATCTTTCTCTGTCTGACTTATCTCATGGATGTGCATATATATATCTGATGCCCTGTTTTCATTTCCTTTGAATATATACCCAGAATTGCTAGATCATATGGTAGTTCTATTTTTAATTTTTTGAGGAATCTCCACACTGTTTTCCACAGTGGCTGAGACAATTTGCTTTCCTACTAACAGTGTATAAGGGTTCCCTCTTCTCCACGTCCACAGGAACGCTTGTTATTTGTTGATTTCTTAATGATATCCAGTCTAAAGGATGTGAGGTGATAGCTCATTGTGGTTTTGATTTACATTTCCCTGATGATTGGTGATGGTGAGTAATTTTCATGTACTTCTTGGCCATCTGGATGCCTTCTCTGGAAAAGTGTCTATTTAGTGTTCATTTATAGGAAGAATTAATATTGTTAAATTGTCCACACTACCCAAAGTCATCTATAGATTTAACACAATCCATATCAAAATTCCAATGGCATTTTTCAAAGAAATAGGAAAACAATCCTAAAATTTGTATGGAACCACAAGACCCTGAATAGCCAAAGCAATCCTGAGAAAGAAGAACAAAGCTAGAGGCATAGCACTTCTTGATTTCAAACTAAATTACAAAGCTAAAGTAACAAAAGCAGTATTATACTGGCATAAAAATATACACATAGACCAATGGAATGTAATAGCTCAGAACTAATATTTGACAAGGAAGCTAAGAACACCCAATGGAGAAAGCATAGTGTCTTCAACAAATGGCAAATGGGAAAACTGGATAACCACATGCAGAAAAATGAAATTGGACCCCTACCTTACATCATTTAAAAAATAACTCAGGATAGATTAAAGGATTAAGTGTAAGACCTGATACCATAAAACTCCCAGAAGAAAACATAGGAAAGAAGCTCCTTGACATTGGCCTTGGCAATGATTTTTTATATATGACATGTAAAGCACAAGCAACAAAAGCAAAAATCAACAAATGGGACTATATCAAACTAAAAAGCTTACTCACAGAAAAGGAAACATCAAAAATAAATAAATAAAATGCACCTTATGGAATGGGAGAAAATATTTGCAAACCATATATCGGACAAGTGGTTAATATTCAAAGTATAAAAAGAACTCATACAACTCAATAACAACAACAATAAAACAAACAATCCAATTATAAAATGGACCAAGTTTCTATTTATTATTTAATCAATAGACTTATATGTTTCTAAATTAACTAGACTATTGTTAGCTAAATGTCCTTTCAGGGGTCTCTGATTTTACTTTTTTTTTTTTGGCCGTACCATGAACAGCATGCAGGATCTTGCACCCTGTGCAGTGGAAGCACGGAGTCTTATCCATTGGACAGCCAGGGAAGTGCCTGATCTTTCTAATTAAGTCCTGCTACTATGGTTCCCAGGAATGACATTCACAATGTTTCCTCAATTTTTATAAGCATTTATTTAGATATGAAAAATGTATTTCAAATTTGAATAAGTCTTTTGAGGATCTATACTTTAAAGTTAAACAGTAAAAGCTACGTACTTCCTTTGGTTTCTGACAGATTCTCATATGAATAGAAAACACGTTGTTTTATTTTTTCTTGCTTTAAACAAATTTCAGTTGACTCATACCTTGTTCCTTTTCCTACCTTTTAAACCTTCGTTCCTAGCAAAGCAAAGAATAATGGAAATAGCTGAAAAATTAAAGGTTTGTATTCAGATTCAAATGTCAATTCAATCCAAAGGACTCTGAAAGATGCATCTGCTTTGAGAGATAAGGAATTAAATGATACCTTATGCTATCTATTAAAACTATGAATAAAATTTATAAGTCCAAATCCTGTAACATCCAAAATTATCATCAAAAACTTATAGTAAATGCAATATTTTAAAAACTCATGAACCATCTGGATATATATTTCACATTTTCTGTGATGCATTTCAGTCTACAAATCTCAATTTATTTCGAGTTGCATTCTATGATATATTTCAACCATTTTTCAAAAAATGTGATTAGCATAAAACAAAGGATAAAAATTACATGATAATCTCAGATGCAGAAAAATTATTTGACAAAATTCAACATCTATTCATGATAAAATCTCTCAACAATATTTTAAAAAACTGAGTAAAATCTCCCTCTAAATCAGATAAAGCCAGAGCTGTGCTAGTAACTGGGAGTGGATTGTCCACATCCCAATTTGTTCTGTTTTCTTCTGTGACAGTCCCATCCATGGAAGCCTTCAGAACATACAGTTGGTAAACCAGTGATGTATATCACAGTCACACTTGATAGCCTGCTGACATAATAATAACCCTAATGCAATAATAACTAACAATAATTCACAGAATTCTACCATAGATCCATACACAAAAGATCCCTACCTTGGCATCCTTAGAAAAACTTAAATATTGCAAACGTAAAAAAAATAAATTTATTAAAGAACATACAAACATCTTTGTTGCTTCCAATCTGGTACGCAGAACTAGCACACTACCTGTAATTCTAAACATTCTTTATGTGACTGATACCCTTCAATCTCTGAGGTGCTCCTTTCCATATCTCCTATACCCTTGGAAATCACAGTGACTGGGTTCTATTGCTGGGCTCAGTTATGGATTATGTCTTTGCTGATGATAAAGCAGAAAATACTTAGAAGTGTAGGAAGAGATAATTTGAGCAGCAGTATTGAGTAAATAAGGGGACAAATTAACTCATCAAATCCTTCTCAGCTAGAATGCAGTAGTTTCTTGCACAACAAAGTATTATTTCTCAATGGTAGACATAATCTTTTGGTTTCTTTCTGTTCATGACTCAATTTGTAGCTCTAAAAATAGTCACAAATTAGCATGGCACATGGTGACTGAGGAAGATTTTGAAATATCAATCAATTTGAATCACTCTTATATTTGAATAAATGAAGGTCTAGACATAACATGTAAGAAAAGTAGTAATAGTAGTACTATATTGACAAGTCAATGGACAATATTGGATGCTAGATAATATTTTATACATTCACTAACATTTATTTAATTTTCCCCAAATTAAAATTCCAGCTTTATTTAAACGCTTGATTGAAATTTTAACATTTTTTACTTAAAATTTTTGTATTGCTTTTTAATTTTAGTATGTAATATTTATAAGTAATAGATATTTTAGAATACAATAAAAATAGCTTTTGAAAGATATATAAATTATTTTTTCAGTGCTTTCCATTATCTTCAATTTTGCTTTTGATAAAAATATATCAGACATATTTTAAATAAAATGAAATTTTCTTTTGCTACAAATCTTTTAATAACTGAGAATAAGTAAAAGTTAAGAATGTAATAGAAACAAAGAACAGAAAAGCACACAGTTTAGGAAAGAAAAATAAAGCAACAAAAGACTTTTTTTGTTACAAAACCATATAAGCCAACATCAAAAGCTTCAAACATTCAATTATAAGATGAATAAGTTCCAGATTGAATGTACGTGGTGACAATACCTAATAATACTGCATTGTGTACTTGAAATTTGCTGAGAGTAGATCTTAAGCGTTCTTACCCACCCCACAGGAATGATAACTATGTAAGATGAGGTATATGTTAATTAGTTTGATTGTGGTAATCATTTTACAATGCGTACATATATCAAAACATCATTTTGTTTGCCTTAAATATATACAATTTTTATTTGTCAATTACACCTCATTAAACCTGGGGGAAGAATATAAGCCAATAAAAAATACAGAATATATTTAATAGCTCTTTTAGCTTGATTTATGACTTTTAAATATTGAGATATATGGTAAATGGGCCTCACTGATACTCTTATCCTAGACACTATACATTTTATGGGTGACCCTGAATACCTACATTTTTACATAACTCTTATTTTATGAAAATTACATGTTCTGTTCTGGATTTTCCTTTAAAAGATAGGAAGACCATCTTTTAAATATTGCTTTTCTGGGCATAGTTTCTGGGTGTAATCAAGCCAAGGGAGAGACTCTATCAAGGAGGAGGGAGGATCAACCATGACAAATGATTCCCAAAGGGCCAAATAAAATGGCTATTAAATTTAGCAGCATGGAGATTATTGCTAGCACTTAACAAGAATATTTTGCTGGAGTAGGAGTTAGAGGCTTGTAGTGTGGGCTTAACAGAGAATGGATATAAAGAACTGTGAATCTGAATGAGTTTTGCTTCAAACGGGAAAGAAATAAATGGGACAGTAACTTGCCAAGTAATAGAAGTAAAGATGAGAAAAAAAGTAGCATGGTATACGACCTATGAAAATGACCCAGTAGAGCAGGAGAAATTTGGACTGTAGAAGAGAGAATATAGTACTGCTATTGCAGAGTCCTAGTCACATGTGAAAGGATTTGGTTTTTAATAGGAGTGTGGATAGTTACTCTGTGGAAACTGGTAGGAAAGATAAGCATGTAGATATGAAAACTGGTGGGTAGGTTGATATCTACTGTCTTTTTCTGATTACTTCGGTGCAATAGGAAGCAAGCTATTCATCTAAGAGGAATAATAATAATTCTAATATTTCCTAGGGTTGTTGAGATGAGTAAATGAATTGGTCCACATAACAAACTTAGAACATTAGGCGGCATCACCTAACATGCGGTAACTGCTGTCATAGACATTAACACCTCCTTGTAAATATGTCTGCTATTAATTTCACCAAACTCTTTTAAAATAGTCCAATTTTCCAAATTATTCTTTAAGGACATTATTTTTAAAAACATTAAAAAATGAGAAGCATTGTATATGAGATTGCTGCTGTAATGTGAATAATACATATATTTTTTTTCCTTTTTTGTATATATTTCCTCCTACTCATTTCCACTCTTGCTATTTGTTTTGTTTTCCAGACTTCCATTACCTCATATTCCTGTAACCAGTTCCCTTCCTCTTCTCATTGCAATCTTGCCTCTTCCTTAGATGCCAGTATATGGCCTAAGTATAAAGCATGTACTCTGCAAGTTTAGAACACCTAACAGAGTCATCTTAGAATTAAAACCTATGTATTCTGGCATTCCAACATACAGTTGGTTTCTTGAGACTTTTTAAGGTTAATAGAAACATGAAGCAATCTTGATGCCCTCCCTTTGCTTTTATATATTGTCACACTGAAAAGAACTTTGTTCATCTAAATTTTGCTGGCATTAATAAAAATGGAAATTGTGCCACACTTAATCAAAAAGAATTTTATAAACAGGATCTTCCTGGTGATGGGATGAAGTAACTAGTGTGTTACCAACATTACCTGCTCTACTTTTCCCCTCATAGGAGGTAATGATTACAGTGGCCATGATCATGAAGCATTCTAGCAGGACCCCATAGGTTGAATAAAAAGCCCTTGCCAGGTGTGTAATCAGCATTTTACTTCCATGCTTCACTATCTCAGTGGGAAGACTATCAAGTGAGTGAATTTGTCATTAATCATGACTGGTGCAGAGGTGCTGACTCTGAGTTTAATGTACACATTTTTTCAATTTGAGAGTTAATTTTAAATAAAATAAGAAATTAAGATTCTTCAAGAATATTTTATATTCCATTATTTTACATATGATTTCAGTATCCCCTTTATGAGACTGTATTGAAGGCAAGCCTCCTAGATGTTTTGAAAATTATCTCTGAACTCTCATCTACAAATAATTTTATTTGACAGGATAGAAAATACAGATGTTTCCTCTCACATGAGTTAAAGTATTTAGAATAACTTTACATAATAAGATGAATACATTTATTGAGTTATACTTCTGGCAATTAATAAACATATACCTTCTACTTTCTAGATTATTACAAATATCTTGGGTTTTATTTCATATGCTTAAAATTCTTATAAGGTTTTACTTATCTTCCTATGCTACTTCCAATTTAAAGTCTGCTCACTCAAACTTCTGACACTTGAGACCATTTAAAAATCCACCCCTTTCCTGAACTTGTGGCTTTGTTGGATTCAAGAGGTATCCAGGCTAAGTGAGAGTCTGAACATATTACCAGCTGCTGGCCTGAATCATTCTAATTTTTCTGCTTAGGTCATCATTACCTAAGGACAGAGAAGCTGACACAGCAGCTTCTTTCAGATTTTACTCCGTGCATGTTTTTGTTACACTAAATGAAAATCTTAAGAAAAAGAGGTAGAGATACTGCTGATAAGGTTCCCACAAGGTTTTGTTCTGCAATCAGAGATAAATATGTCTTTAGTGTTTATTCCTTTTGTAAATTCATATCTCTAATTATTTTGCTCTATGTGGAGTCAACAGTGTTGATTCTTGCTTCTTTGTCTCCATTTAATGTGCTACATATGCTTTTTAACTTAGAATCAGTAATTATCTTACTCTTGTACTAACTTGAAACCATCTTGCTCCAAAGGAAAATTCCACTAAACCAGTTTGTAATTTTATCATCTAATGAATGGTCTAGATGCAATTAAAAGGTTCTAATAGTCTAGGAAAAAAAACAAAATACTTTTGATATAAAACATGGTTACAGTTTGAAATATAAAAAAACCTCACAGCTAAAATGAAATTACATCTATATTGTCTGATGAAGACATTTTTAGTATGAATAATAGATGTTCTGTAGTATTTTTAAAACATTTCTTTCTCTTACTGCTTGTATTAAATTTCTTATGTGTTAATCTCTATCTCTAGGTAATCTCAGATTTAGGACATCCATAACAGAGGAATACTTTTGCAAGTAGAGACACCTTATTAGTCTGCTAGGGCTGCCATGACAAAATACAATACACTATGTTGCTTAAACAACAGAAATTTATGTTTCCATAGCTCTGGAAGTTACAAGTCCAAGATCAAAGTGCTAGAAAATTTAGTTTCTCCTGAGGCTTCTCTTCTTGGCTTGCAAGATGGCCTTTTTTCTATGCACACAAACTGCTGGTGTCTCTTCCTCTGCTTATAAGGACACTAATCTATTGGATTAGCACCTCACTCCTCTGTCCTCGTTTAACCTTAATAACCTCCCTAAAGGCCCTGGCTCCAAATACAATCACACTGAGGGTTAGGATGATCTAGACTGAGACATTATACAGACAAAATAACTGAAGATCAGATAAGGTGTGTGAGTTATCTAAGGCCACACTCTAAGCAGTTAGTGACACACTGGGTGTAACAGTAGCAAGTATGATAAAGCAATTAAATTGTAAGCACTTGAAGAGGGCAATAAAGATAAAAAACATAGTGATAAATCATCACGGATGTTTTGTTTGTGATACAAAGTCAAGTTCTTGTTTCCAGATTCATCTTAAGCAGTCTTACATCACCAAATTCTGCCAGAAGTTTAGTTGGTTACTGAGAGAACACACAAGAGAACAAGTGACAAAGCACTATCAGATCATAACCAAAACACAATCATTTTCTATAAATGGTGGTCAGCCATATTTCCATGATCTGCAACCAAGTCTTTTGTTCATGTGGTATGCTTAATAGGTCTCTGATGACAAAGAACAGCTTTGTTACCTGTCCATAAAATATCTTTTTTTTTTTTTTTTTTTTTTTTGTGGTATGCGGGCCTCCCACTGCTGTGGCCTCTCCCGTCGCGG
>NC_041215.1:89327022-89391299 GCF_002837175.3 Physeter macrocephalus | reverse complement strand
CATCAGCAGGCGGACTCTCAACCACTGCGCCACCAGGGAAGCCCCCCATAAAATATCTTTGAAATCAAGATAATGAGAAATGTATAAGCCAACAAACTTCTAGAGACAAGGTTAACCAGTTTTATTTCAGTGAGTCCTAATACTTTCCATATATGTTATTTGCTATGAAAATGAATGACATATCTTGAAAAATAGGACTGTTTTTTTATTAGTCATATTACTTGCACCATAAAACAATTATTTATCTTGGGGTATAGTAGAATGCATTTAATACAAGGCTACTTTGGTGAAATTGGATTGTAAAGCAAGCATTTTATATATTCAAAATTAATATTATAATTCTTTTAAATATGAAGTCACATTTTATAGTCTTCAGTATAAAGCCTTATAAGGTACTTCTTGTGCACCTTAAGATTTGAGGGTTAATTAGCAAAGTTAAGAAGTAACAGAAGAAAAATCAATATGCAAGTGTATTAGTTTGCTAGGGCCCCCATAACAAAGTACCAAATGTTGGGTTGCTTAAACAACAGAAGTTTATTTTTTCCAATTCTGGAGACTAGAAATTCAAGATCAAGGCATTAGCAGGATTGGTTTCTTTGGCCTTTCTCCATGGCTTGCAGATAATTTCCTACTTCCTGTGTCTCCATATGCTCTTTCCTCTGTGCTTGTGCATCCCTAATGTCTCTGTGTCCAAGTTTGTTCTTCTTATAAGGGCACTAGTCAGATTGGATTAGGGCCCACCCTAATTGCCTAAATTTTCACCTCTTTAAGGACCCTACCTCTAAATATAGTCACATTCTGAAGTACTGGGGTTTAAGACCTCAATATAGGAGTTTTGGGTGGACAAAATTTAGCCCATAACAGCAAGTGTCCAAACATTCAAATTATTCTGTCCTTAATATAACTGTCAAAATCTGAGTGGCAAATGTGTGTGTACATGTCTTGGTGGGAAGGATATGAAGTGCTTGGGAAGTAGAGAATTCTAAAATCTTCCTGCTTGCCTGCAGGATTTAATCCATTCTCTTTTAACAGTAAGTCTCTATAACTTCAGTACATGTTAACTGATATATTTGTTGTAGAAATTAAGAGAAGTAATATAAGTAAAACACATTGCAGAGTCTGGCAGACAACAAGTGCTGAATAAGTGTTCATTGAATTTGAATCAATCTAAACCTTGCTTCATCAGGCTCACACACATTGTCTCTTTGATAATACTAAAGAACTTTGCTACCTGTTTGCTCTTTGATGCTTAAAAACATTTTTAGTTTGAAGTAAGTAGAGATCCTCACAAAGTTGCAAAAGTAGTAGAGAAGCCTCATGTATCTATCACCCAGTTTCCCTCAATGATAATATATTACATAACTATAGTACATTATCAAAGCCAGGAAATTAAAATTAGTATAATCACAGATCTTTTTCAGCTTTATACATGTACTCATTTGTATATGTCCATGTGTTATTATGAGTATTCCATGCAACTTATCACATACATATATTTGTATAACCACCACCATAGTCACGACACAGAACTGTTCCATCACCAGAAATATCCTTCTTGCTACTCTTCTCCCAATACTTCACCCAACTGATATCTATACAATTTTTAAGATGCAATTTAATTACTATTATTTTGGAAACTGTCCTGGAGGCCCCCAGGTGTTAATTTTGCTTGTGTTCTCAGAGTAAATAAAATTTTACTACATTGCATTCTGGTTACCATTAAAACATGTATTCTACCTACTAGACTGACTGCAAACACTTTGAAGCCAGAAGAGTGTCTTTTTAAGTAATGTATATTGAATGGATGCCTACTGGGATAATAAAAATTTCCAAACATGCCTATGATAATCATATTGGTTTAAATAGTAATATACTGAACCTACAATTTAAAAAAACTATTTCTTCATCTCAATAGACACAGAAAAGGCTTTTGATAAAATTCAACATAACAGAGGCCATATATGACAAACCCACAGCGAACTTCATTCCCAGTGATGACCTGAAAATATTCCCTGTAAGATCAGAAATAAGACAAGGATATCTACTGTCATCACTTTTATTCAACATGGCAATGTTGAATAAAAGTCCTAGCCATGGCAATCAGAGAAGAAAAAGAAATAAAAGGAATCCAAATTTGAAAAGAAGAAGTAAAACTGTCACTGTTTGCAGATGACATGATACTCTACATAGAAAATACTAAAGATGCTGCCAGAAAACTACTAGAGTTCATCAATGAATTCGGTAAAGCTGCATGATACAAAATTAATATACAGAAATCTATTGCATTCCTATACACTAATAATGAAAGATCAAAAAGAAATTAAGGAAACAATACCATTTACCATTGCATCAAAAACAATAAAATATCAAGAAATAAACCTAACTAAGGAGACAAAAGACCTGTACTCTGAAAACTGTAAGATGCTGATGAAAGAAATTGAAGATGACACAAATAGATGGAAAGATATACCATGTTCTTGGATTGGAAGAATCAATATTTTCAAAATGACTATACTACCCAAGGGAATCTGCAGATTCAATGCAATCCCTATCAAATTACAATGGCATTATTCAAAGAACTAGAACAAAAAATTTAAAAATTTGTATAGAAACATAAAAGTCCCTGAATAGCCAAAGAAATCCTGAGAAAGAAAAACAGAGCTGGAGGAATCAGGCTCCCTGACTTCAGACTATATTACAAGGCTACTGTCAAAAAAACAGTATGGTACTGGTGCAAGGACAGAAATATAGATCAATGGAACAGGAGAGAAAGCCCAGAAATAAATCCATGCACCTATGTTCAAAGAGTCTATGAAAAAGGAGGCAAGAATATACAATGGAGAAAAGATACTCTCTTCAATAAGTAGTGCTGGGAAAACTGGACAGCTGCATGTAAAAGAGTGAAATTAGAACATTCCTTAACACCATACCCAAAAATAAGCTCAAAATGGATTAAAGACCTAAATGTAAGGCTGGACACTACAAAACTCCTAGAGGAAAACATAGACAGAACACTCTTTGACATAAATTGCAGCAATAACTTCTTTGATCCACCTCTTAGAGTAATAAAAATACAAACAAAAATAAACAAATTGGACATAATTAAACTTAAAAGCTTCCACACAGCAAAGAAAACCATAAACAAACAAAAAGACAACCCAGAGAATGGGAGAAAATATTTGCAAGCAATATGACTGATAATGGATTAATCTCCAAAATATACAAGCAACTCATGCCACTCTATATCAAAAAAACAAACAACCCAATCAGAAAATGGCCAGAAGATCAAAACAGATGTTTCTCCAAAGAAGACATACAGATGGCCCAAAAGCACATGAACAGATGCTCAACATCACTAATTATCAGAGAAATGCCAATCAAAACTACAATGAGGTATCACCTCACACTGGTCTGAATGGCCATCATCAAAAGGTCTACAAACAATAAATGCTGGAGAGGGTGTGGAGAAAAGGGAACCCTCTTACACTGTTGGTGGGTATGTAAATTGGTACATCTGCTATGGAGAACAGTATGGAGGTTCCTTAAAAAACTAAAAATGGAACTAACATAAGATCCAACAATCCCACTCCTGGGTATATATCTGGAGAAAACCATAATTCAAAAAGATACATGCACCCCAATGTTCATGGCAGCAATCTTTACAATAGCCAAGACATGGAAGCAACCTAAATGTCCATCAACAGAGGAATGGATAAAGAAGATGTGGTACATATATACAATGGAATATTACTCACCCATAAAAAGGAATGAAATAATGCCATTCAGTAATTCCATAATGGCACTGATGGCACAATAATGCCATCAATGCAGCAGCTTGGATGGACTTAGAGATGATCATACTAAGTGAAGTAAGTCAGACAGAGAAAGACAAATATCATGATATCACTCATATGTGGAATCTAATTTAAAAAATGATATAAATGAACTTATTTACAAAACAGAAACAGACTTACAGGTATCGAAAACAAACTTATGGTTACCAAAGGGGAAATGTGGGAAGGAGGGATAAATCAAAAATTTGGGATTAACATTCACACACTGCTATATATAAGATAGATAACCAAGAAGGACCTACTGTATAGCACAGGGAACTTTATGTAATATTCTATGATAACCTATATGAGAAAAGAATCTGGAAAAGAATGAATATATATATATCTATAATTGAATCACTTTGCTGTAAACCTGAAACTAACACAACATTGTAAATCACCTATACTCCAATAAAATGAAAATAAAATAAAATAAAAATACTATTTCTGTGCTACAAGTAGGTTGACTAATGTACACATTCTTTGGCCCCAATTTTCACACACATTTATTATGCGAGCTAGTACAAATAACAAACAAGTGATTAAAAATATAACTGATAATGGTTTAGTTTTGCTGCTGAAGATGCCATAATCATCTGAATTACTATCCAGAGAGTCATTTTTCAATATAGAGAACTACAAATTGCTTAAGTGGCTATGGTGTTCATCAGCTGGTAAACCTGGCAGGTGGGTGACTATTCCAAAATTCCTAGTAGTAAAGAAATCTCTAATTAGAAATTACAAATTCCTAGTAGTGTTTTCACAGCAATCCAGCATAAACTGAATTGCAACACAACTGCCCCAGATATCTCCAAACAACCTACAAACTTCACATGTATTTTATTTTACCAACAATGAAGATGCACAAAAGGAAATCAAATTCTGTCATTATTATTTAAATTTCTTTGTGAATATAGATGCTTTATCACCTGATTTCAGTGTGTTGAATAATTTCCCATCTTCCTGAAAACACAGAATGCATTTACATAGTTTAGTTTACATTATTACATTTACTGAATATTTTGTAGGTAATTTTACTTAAAACACCAAGTATAAACAAATGACCAATACCAGAAATTGAGTGATACATTTAGTTTTTGAAATAATGATTTAAAATGGAATTAATTTCTTAGTTTCAAATTACCACAACACCTCAGAGTACTGTACTCCTGGAAAAATATACTTTGCACATGCTGTTATTTTACTCAAACACACATATTTTAGATATTGAAAATTATTTTGCAGTATTAAACATTGTAAGAAATAGAAAATATCAATCTAAAATACAATTTTAAAATATAGAAAACAAACATGTTAAGCATAGTTTTAAATTTTTGTACAGTATATATCAACATACATAGTTAAAATTATTTAGAGCATGAATTAAGTGAAAACTCAAAAAGACAATTGCTAAGGAAGAATTTTATCTTTGTAGACAATTTATTACTTAAATCACTCTTTTTTATTGCCCATTTCATGGCCTTTAGTAAATTCATGTTTCAATTCTTCAATATTTTAGTACAGAGTACTGGCTTTGTAATGTGAAAATAAGTAAAGATGCTTTGAGGAAAGAAAAAATTAAATTATATTTCATTGCACCCTCTAATTTTAATTCTTCACTTGACAAATATTTAAGAATATATGAAAAAAAAACCCCTACTATTAGGTGCTGGATTTACATGATTAAAAACATACTCTTTCCCCCCAAGTAGCTCACTCCCTACTGTTGTGAACTAATGGAGGCCTCTGCAGAAACAATTTCAAGACAATGTGTGTAGAACTAATTTGGATACTTGTACAATGTGCAATGTTGTAATAAATTTTACTTGTACAAACATTATAAGCATTCAAATACATGGGTACAATGTTGGCTTTAAATTATTATCTCTAAAAAATAAAAAAAAATAGTGAAAAGTGTCTTTTAGATTTATCCACAGATTTACTGTTTCTAGTGTCTTTTTCTTTTTTTTTGGATAGATACAATTTTCCACATGTTGTCATTTTTTCTCTGACTAAAGAACACCCTTTAATATTTCTTATAGTGCAGGTTGGCCCATAAATTCAGCACAAAGGAAAATTAGTAAAAAAAGAATGAAATATTAATCTATTTAGTAAAAAAAATGAAATATTAATCTATAAACAATCATCATTTTAACTGCATGTGGTAAGAGGTTTTTTTAATTGTAAAAAAATTATAAAAAATATCATGAGATCTACCCTTAACAAATTTTTAAGTGTTCAGTATTGTTAAGCACAATGATGTACAGCAGATTTCTAGAATTTTTTCATCTTTCATGACTGAAACTCTGTACTTACTGAACATTAACTTCAAATTTCCCTCTACCCCCAGGAACCACCATTCTACTCTGTTTCTATGAGTTATTTTGGATACAACTTATAAGTAGAATCAATCAGTATTTATCCTTCTGTGACTGGTGTATTTCACTTAACATAATGTCCTCAAGGTTCATCCATGTTGTAGTATATGACAGCTTTTCCTTCTTTTTTATGGCTGAATAATATTCCATTGTGTGTGTGTGTGTGTGTGTGTGTGTGTGTGTGTGTAATCCAGAGGGACATTTAACTGTTGCCACCTCTTGGCTATTGTGAATAACAATAAACATGGAAGTGCAGATATCTCTTGGCTATCCTGATTTCAATTCTTTTGGATAAATACCCATAAGTGGGGTTTTTGGATCACATGGTAATTCTGTTTTTAACAGCAGAAACTTCATACTGTTTTGCATAATGACTTTACAATTTTGCACTCCCACCAACAGTATACAAGGGTTCCAATTTTTCCATATCCTATGATACTTGTTATTTTCTGTTTTGTTGTTGTTGTTGTTGTTAATGGCCATCCTAACAGGTGTGAGGTGACACCTCATCGTGGTTTTGATATGCATTTCCCTGATGATTAGTGCTGTTGAGTATATTTTCATATACCCATTGTCCATTTGTATGTCTTCTTTGGAGAAATGTCTATTTAAGTCCTTTGACCATTTTTTAATTGGGTTATTTGGGTTTTTTGCTATTGAGTTGTAGGAGTTCCTTATATATGTTGGATACTAACACCTTTACAGATATATGGTTTGCAAATAATGAGATTTTTAAAGTATGGTTAAAAAGAAACAAACCAAGAAACTTGGATTTAGTTTGTGACATCAGATAAGAATTTTGAGATTTTAACTTTTCATATTTTCCCCTTCAGAAGTAAACATTCAATTTAAGTGTTTTGGGTCATGATTCATACTACCATCCCAGCTCCATTAGCAATGTCATATGGTTTCAGGAGACCATAGGCAAAAACTTAACTATCCGGCTTGCTTCTGTATACCCTGTACTGATAATATTTCACCATAGAAGAAAAAGAAAAAAAGAGTACCTTAACTTTGTCTTCATCTAAGGACAATGAACAATTCTATATAACACCCTGAGGGTTATATAGTTTCCTAAGGGTCAGTGGTCTAAAGCCATTATGCTGTACTGTTGTATCAATTAAGAATCCTTGAGTCTGAGTAAACAAAGTACACTCCACTTAGCAAGAGCTTTTTATTGGAATCACCTGAAAGAACACGGTGCTGTTCATAAATCAAAAGAGAAGCTTAGCAGTCAGGCCCCAGGAAAAACAGGAGACAACTTCTGAGTATCTATATTATCTTAGAAAATACTCCATAATGTAGAGTTTATTCAATAGAGTACTTTATTAGTTGATAATTGGAAATTGATAAAAGATTTTATTTTTAAGGTAATATGTTGTGGTCATCTTGAAACACAAAATGAATAAAGGAATGAATCAGCTGTAACTAATCTAGATTCTTGTCCCAAGAGGCAAATTGTTAAGGAGACAGTCTGATTGTTTTAGGTTGTTTCATGTCTCACTCTTCACTGACTGCCCAAGAAGGTTGTATACAAAGAAAGAGATAATTCCCCAAAGGAAACACTTGACCTTTAGAAAATTAGTAGATATTACTGGTAGGGGGAAAATGGCTCTATGGTCAACGATTTTAAGACATGGTGGTTTAGGCAAACATGTTTTTTTAATAGCATCTCAGGACATTTATGTATATTTATTAATACATTCATACAATTGGCTGCTCTGATTGTCCATTGGAGCACATTTTGAGAAAGACTCCATTAGGAAAAAAAGGAAAATAAGAGGAAAGAAAAGGGTCCCTTTCATAGAGCCCTTCTACTTTTTCTATGTGAAACGATTTTAACTGAAACTTGGATAAGAGGAAGAGGTGAGTCACAGTCATTTCGAGAATATTTGAGTGTGCATTAGAATCACCTGGACAGCTGGTTAAGGCACAGATTTCTGGACACCATTCACAGAGTTTCTGATTCAGGAAAACTGGTGGGGTTACACAGAATTTACAACTCTAAGAGAAATAAACGAGACAGAGAAAGACAAATACTGCATGGTATCACTTACCATGTAGAATATTAAAAAATAATAATCAACCTCATAGAAACAGAGAGTAGAATAGTGGTTGTCAGGGGCTGAGGGTGGAGGGGAAAGTAAGGAAAAATGGATAAAAAGGTACAAATTTTCAGCTATAATATGATTTTAAAAATATATTTGCATCTCTAAAGAGTTCCTAGGTGATGTTGATAATGCTGGTCCAGGAATCACTTTAGAAAACTGCTGCTCTAATAATTTCAGGAATCAGAAAGCGAACCTAATTGTTTAAATCTTTCAATGTGTTGTATAACACAGATCAGCCTGTTGGAAATTATGGTTTAATGGAAAGTTCGTTGTGTAAGTCCTTTAAATTCCATTTTTAGAAAACTGAATTACCTGGCAATGTAAAACAGTCTGAAGGCAGGGTGGACTCATGCACTCTCAGTTTGCTATGCTTGCTTTAGGTCTAAAATTAACCTATTTTAGGGATACCTTATAAAATTTTTCATAATGATGCAAGCCATCCATGGAATGGGCCTTAACTCAACCTAGTTCCCTGGTAAAAACTATTGGGTGCTTCAGGAATCAGTAGAGTCCTGGAAGGATTGAAAGAAGAGAAAAAATAAATGCACTTAAAGAAAATAAAAAATAAATTAATACACTTAAACAAAATGTCACATTACTCCATGAAATGAAGATTTAAAAAATCCATTCTCCATAAGTACAGGAAATAGGCACTAGAAAAAGTGATACATTTCAGAAAACTGCCCACTGTGATACCTTATATGTTGAGCTCTTTAAAGGATCACACTATGATATATAAGCAATCATTTTATTTCCTTGGGACATATTACGTTTATTGACAATTAAACTGGCATTTCACATTTTTCAAGGATTGATATAGTATTTCACCATGTCAATTTAATTACATGAAAAAAAGATATCTGGTGCTTATAAACTGGTCAGGTAAAATTCTAATAGAAATAAATAACCAAATTAGACCCACAAAAAGTCACTTTGTTATGGACTGAATTGTGTCCTCTCAAAATTTATAGTTTGAAACACTATTCACCAATGTGATGGTATTTGGAGATAGGGTGTTTAAGGACGTAATTAAGGTTAAAAGAGGACATAAGGGTAGGACTCTAATCCAACTGGACTGATGTCCTTACAAGAAGAAGAAGAGACCCCAGAAGTGCGCACACACAGAGAAAAAGGCCATGCAGGGGCACAACGAAAAGGAGTCATCTGTAAGCCAAGGAAAGAGGCTTCAGGGAAAACCAACCTTTTTGGCACCTTGATCTTGTACTTCACAGCCTCCAGACTGTGAGAAAATAAATTTCTGTTGTTTAAGCCACCTAGTCTGTTGTATTCTGTTAGCAGCTCTACACAGCTAACACATTCTTCTTAGTCCTATTGAATACGTCATATCAGATTTGTCAAACATACACACACACACACTCTGCAAAGGATTTGACAGTCAAATGAATTTGTGAAACCCTAGGTTAAACAGAGTCAAACAATTCTCTTTACTGCAAGATTTCCCATACCTATAGTATTCTAATATGTATTATGAATCTGAAGTGAGGGCTAGTCAATGCAACATTTTCCAATTTACTAGACCCTGAAACTATTTTTTTTCTTTTTTGCCTTTTTTATTTTCTTTTGTTTATTCATTCGAGGACTATATTGTAGGAATACTATTGACAAATATTACTCTATGTAATTTAAATTAATTAATGACATTTCATTGTTTTGACTAGTGTTTATCCTTTTTATTGACTCAAATAATATTTAATCTCTTCATTTTTGTATTAGAATTTCACATCACTATTTGGATTATTATTCTGGGTCCTTGTATTAGACAGGGTTCTCCAGAGAAACAGAACTAATAGGATGTGTGTACACAAATGCACATACTCAGAGGTGGGGAGAGACAGAGACAGAGAGAGATTTATTTTAAGGAATTGGCTCACAAGATCCTGAGAGCTGACAAGTCCAGAATTTGCAGGGCAGGCCCTAGGCTTGAGACCCAGGAAAAAAGTTAATGTTGCATTCTGCAGTTCAAAGGCTGTCTGGAGGTTAAGGCCTTCAACTGATTGCAGGTTAAGGTTAAGGCCTTCAACTATAATGGCTCACCCACATTATAAAAGGTAATCTGCTATATTTAAAGTCAATCGATTAAAATGTTAATTACATCTAAAAAAATCTACAGGAACTTCCCTGGTGGTTTAGTGGTTAAGACTCTGCACTTTCACTGATGGGGGCATGGGTTCAACCCCTGGTCGGGAAACTAAGATCTCACATGATGCGCAGCATGGCCTAAAAATAAATAAGTAAGTAAATAAAATCTACATAGCAACACCTAGACAGGTGTTGTACCAGGAAACTGGGTGCCATGGCCCAGCCAAGTTGACACATTAATATAACAGTCATACTCCCCCAAACATCTAACCTCTGACTAGCTTTTACCACATTTTACCCCTTCTAAAATCACAGTCTTCAAGCTTCATCTTCCATCTCTTTCCTGATACTTGAGTGGCAGACATCACAAATATCTTGGCAGAGCTTGTTAAACTCTGTGTCAAAAAGCTGTGTGCAGCTGATGTGGGTTTCCTTATTATGATGCTATCAGCAAGTGACAGCAGGAGAGAGAAACTGCTACTGCTTTCCTGGTTTATAGCCTTCTTCAGTTATAGACTCTGAGAGAGCTGTAGGGCCACATAACTAATTTTGTGTTCCTCTAACATTTCAGGAATCTGTTTATCTCTCACTTATTGTCTTTTTTTGTAACTACTGTTTACTTTCTTTCTGGTTCTCAGAAATGAGGAGGATCATGAAATTTTTTAATCTACATCTTCTTCTAAGGCTCTTCTAAGCAGAACACCAGAATCTCTTATTTTAAATGTGTTTTTCTCAAAAAAGAGATATAATGCAATTTGCTTACTGATCACCTTAACTTTTTGGTTTATTTACTCCATTATTTTATTTATAAAATGTATTATCACTTCTATAGTAAGTGGTCACATTTAATCTATAAACTTTTCTATACTTAAGTTCATTTTTCATGGTTGCACATAATTATTAACTATTTTGAAACCTACTTCTTTCCTGTTCTAAGTGCAAGAATAATTTCACTTGGTACTTCAAAGACATCAAGCCGTTCACATGAGGTACCTTTTCTATCTCCATCTCCTTGTCTTTATATCTGTCTTCCCATTTTTATGTAAGGTCTTAAGGAAAAATATACTTCTGTCCTATGAAACTAAACTACTTGGTATTCAATAAACATTTACTGGTTGGATAAATGGATTTTTCTGATTTTTTATAACATACTATCTCATATGAAATATTTCTATTCCATTCTATTCTATCCATTCATCTATCTTTTTTAATAAAACATTTTTTCTGGTAAAATATACATAACAAAATTTCCCATCTTAACCATTTTAAAATGTACAGTTCATTGATATTAAATGCACTCATATTGTTATGCAGCCATCACCCCCTCTCCATATCTAGAAATCTTTTCAGATTACAAAACTGAAACTCTATACTTTTAAAAACGAACTTCCCATTCTTCCCTCTCCTTTACACCTGGCAACTATCATTCTACTTCCTGTGTCTATGAATTTGACTACTTTAGGAGAGATATAATATAAGTGGAATCAGTATTTGTCTTTTTGTGACTGGATTGTCTCACTTAGTATTATGTCCTCAGAATTCAATGTATTCATTTATTTGTCAAATTTCTTTCTCTTCTATTGCCTACATATTTCTCAAATTTCTTTTCTCTTCTTTATGCCCTCAATTTTGCCTTTGTTAAATTCTCTGCCTCTTTTTTCCTGACTCAATGAAATAGCCTCCAGATAATCTTCCCATAATATCCTGGCCATGCCTAATCCATTATCCACTGCTGTCATAATAGGTTATCATTATTACTATTATAATTATTATTATTCTATTTCAGATTACAAATCTAACGAAATTACTCTTTGCTTAAATATTAGGCTCTATCCTAATTGTCTAAAATTCTCTTAAAGTTTAGGTATATGGGATTCAAATTTTGACACATTTTCAAAAATTAAAAATTGTGTTCTCCTCAGTTTCATTTCTTGATATACGTAATTTTTGATCACAAGGAACACGGACTTCATGCTTCATTGCATTCTTGAAAAAACTCAGTGTTCCAAAACTTGCATCATATTAAAAAGGAGTAATTCAAACTTGTCATAATTTTCATTAAAATATTTATTTTATGAGTTTAAAACATAGACTAACAAATGTATGAATATTGTTGACCATTGTGAAGAAGCATAGTGATTTCAGAATATGCCACCTGATACTTAGGAAAATACCATTTATGTCTATTGTGGAAGGAACCCAAGAATGAAACACTAAATGCTGTACCTCAAGTATGGTCCTGGACACATGTTATACTTTCTAGAGTTTATTTTAAATTAAATCTTCATTACTTTACCCAAGATACAGACCAGAAAGATGTTAAAAATCTGTGGTCTTTTATGGCTATGCTTTCAGTGAATTACTACAAAAAAATATTGTGTATTCTAAATGTTATAAATAAAAATTTACAGTTTTCTGTCAAGTTAGTAATTTAATTTCAACAATATATACATCCATTGCTTCCATTAAAAAAGAGACTATGAAGAAATTTACATATTCTTATCATTGTCCAAAGGGAAAGTGAAGAATGCCTTAGTAGCTGGAAGCTGAGAGGTAGGTTATGAAGTTCTCAAATAAACAAAAAAACTTCCACAGAATAGTGACAGTAATTAGGCAAGTCCAGTCTATTGCTATGGCTCAACCTGATAAAATCAATACACGTGGCAACCACAAAATTATTTAAACTCCTCAACTGATAGTATACCTCTACTAATGTCAACTAGAAACTTGTTATCTTATTCCAAATTTCTAGATAAAACAAACACCAAGATACCAAATCACTGAACTGCTCTGTCAAGTAGGAGTAATAAGAGCATACTTGCCTTTTTTTACAATTTTAGGTGGAAATAATTCAGTCTTTCACTATGTAAATATAACTTAACTATAGGGTTTTGCAAATGCCTTTTATCAGATCCAGGAAATTCTCTACCATTCTTAGAGTGCTGACTGTTTTTACCATAAATTGTTGTTGAATTTTGTAAAATATTTTATCTGCATCTATTGAGATAATTGTATGTTACTATTTCAAAATAGAAACACAGTGTTTTACAGTGATTAATCTCCAAATATTTACCAACCTTACCTCCATTGGATAAGACCACTTGGTCATTATGTATTATCTATTATATCTACTACAAGAATATCTTTTTCTGACATTGTGTTAAGAAATTTTGAGATTATGTCATGACTACATTTTCTCTTATTTTGTATTTTATAATGTCTGGTTTTCATAACATTGGTCTCATTAAACTAGTTGTGAGATAGTCTCCCATCCTCATTTTTTTGGGAAGAATATTGTATAATTCCTATTATTTGCTCCTTAAACTTTTGGTAGAATTCATTAGGAAAAACATCTTTGCCTGGGATATTTTTAATGGGAAAAATTTTAACACAGATTAATTTTCTTAAATAAATAGAGGGCTACTCAGGTAATGTATTTCCTTTTAAGACAACTCTGGTAGTTTGTGTCTCACAAAAATATGTCCAGTTCAACAAAAATTTATAATTTTTGAATCTCTTTATTGATATCCCTATATGTTCAACACCATCCTTCTGATTGTCTTTAGTTCTTCGTCCTTCAGTGTTTTGAGCATACTTAAGGCAGGGAATTTAAACTTTTTTTTTAGTAAGTCCAATTTCTGGGCTTCTTTTTTCTTTTTTTCTCATGCATGGGCCATGCTTTCCTGTTTCTCTGAATGCTTTGTAATTTTTTTAAAAAAAACTTTATATTTTTGATATTGTAATATAACACTTGAAATAAGATTTTCCCTCCTCCCCAGAGTATGCTGTTATTGCTTATTGAGGGCTGTAGTCATCTACTTGTTTAGTGACTTTTTGAACTATTTAGCAAGGACTATATTCCTTGCCATATGCTCCATTGTGTCTGCATTCAGTTAGTGACCAAAGATTTCTTTGAATGCCTGGACCCAATAAGAAAAGAAAAGTGTTCTGTTGCTTTAAATTCTTTCAACAGGATCTTCCCAGGAAGCTGTTTCAACCTCATCAGGTTGAAATAGCTAGCCTCTGCTGATCTCTCAGTGAACTGCCAGTCAGATCAAAACACACAACCCAGCTTTTGTAAGACTGGGTTCTTATTGACCACCCTGGCATCAGCAAGTTGTACTAGGAATGTAGGCCACATTTTCTATATCTACCTGCCATGGAGCCAGGGGCAGGGTGTTGTAGATGCTATGTGAAAAGTCAAAATTCATTGAAATTTACCTTCTTCTTTTTTTTTTTTAACATCTTTATTGGAGTATAATTGCTTTACAATGGTGTGTTAGTTTCTGCTTTACAACAAAGTGAATCAGTTATACATATACATACGTTCCCATATCTCTTCCCTCTTGCATCTCCCTCCCTCCCACCCTCTCTACCTGCTTCTTTTTTTAATCAAGCACTCTGATGGACAGAGCAAGTGCTGAACTAGACTCCATAGTCCTAAAATAACCAAATCTAGGAGTTCTTGCCAGTTCAATGGAGCAATTGATTCCTGGAATTTCCTACTACACCATCTTCCATGACATCACTTGGTGATTTTTTTAAAAGTATAAATTATGTTGGAAAATATTAATTATGTTTTTGATGAAATTCTAAAGAATTATGCATTCATTTATGTTTTCTAAAATCAAACTAATTCCTTTCCTCACCCATCCAACTTTCTGAAACTCACATATATCCCACAGCTTACTTGTTTCGTCTCTGATTTTCATCATAAAAATGAAACTAAACTAATTTGAAACTAGAAATGTCATTTTATCACTTTTTTCCACTCTTGTTATGTTTGATATATTCTTAGATTTCTTTTTTATCTACTAATTTCTGTTACTGCTGAATGACACAAAGATGATAAAATTAAAAAAAAACTGCTGGATAAATGAATGAAAAAGTAAATAAATAAGAAGAGTCATTTAGGGACCTAAGGATAGATAGAAGAACCAATTTTTAATTCCTGATGTAAAACAACAGTAATTAAACCACTTAAATTAATCACCTTAAAAATGCTTTATAAAAGAGTAATGAAAATAAACATATATATGAACATCTTAGCATAAAATTATTTATGGCTATGATTCTTCTTACAAAGTAGTACAGAGCAGCTCAGTACTGAAATGCTGCCAAATCAGTTTCTTGATAGTTTTACAAAGAAATCAGAAGCTATGCTACTAAAACAAAGCAAAACAAACAACAATAAAATTGGAGTGTTTGCAAAAACAGCAATGATGCCTTTGTTTATAACATTGATATACACTAAGAAACTGCAGACAAAGAGTTTAGTAAGATTTAGAAAAGGATACTGATGAAACAACCTCTGATGCAGATGTAGAACTGAGAGGTGATGATGTCTACCAAGGTAATGAGGGCAATTTAAGTGAGTGTGCTTGGGCGAGCTCTCCTGCACTAGTAGTGCTGATCTGCAGCTGAGTGAACAAATAGTTTGGCATAGAACAAATGAAGGTTATCACACTGTTCTCTCTTTTACATAAGAGACAAAATATTCCCTACGTACTATTAAGCATTTTATAACTCGAGTGTGAAAAAGAAGTAATCAGAGCCAGAAGCAGTATCAGTTCTTATAGTACATGAAACAAAAAGAAAAGATCTATAGAAAATGCATGTGCTATGTAAATCATGAAAAAATAGCCATCTGACTCAAACTTGGTAATACAGCTAGGGATCTCATATTGGAACAAAAGGTATATTGCCCATTTTCAGCTTCCTGCCAAGTTATAAATTTATCTCTTGGGTTACTAGAATTGTTAGAAAACTAACTTTTTCTATACTTTCATTTTCTATACTATGGGTCTATAGGAGAATATTTCTTCTTGAAGTAAGGGATTACATGTCTTTCATGATTAGATTATTTGTCAGTATAATACATTAAGCTCAAAAGCAGCAATTTCAGAGAAAATATTTAAAAGAAATTAGAAGTTTTGCTAGTGAAGAGAAACATAGAAACTGTAATAAAGAAATGCTGGTGGGTATACAGAAATGACATTAATCTTATCTTTTTTGGATCATTATTTTGATCTTACTTTTAAAATCCACAAAGTGTAATCTGTAATTTAAAAGCAAATGCAAGAGTAAGAGTATGAAATTGGCCAATTTACAATTTTTACCATCTGAAAATGCATTACTGTTAGCATATTCAATTGAAAATATTCCTCAATTATATATATATACATAATATCTTATTTACTCTACAGTATATGATCTATGACCAAGAAAGAAAATGATAATTTCATATAACATAATTTCGAATTAACCATTTGACAAGTGTTTTGGAGTATCCACAATTGTTAGTGTTCGACTAGACTCTTGAGTTATTGTGTGATTTGTTAATAACTCACCACACGAAAAGTTCTTTTGAGAAATCTTCATAGCAAGAACCAGTTTTCAGCAATCTATTTGACTTCCCACCCAGCACATTTAGCATAATGATATTTAACCATCTTATTGTACATCTGAGACTCTCGAGTGTCCTCAGATTATCAGAAGAAAGAAGTGAGTGAAAAGACCACCAACATTATATATTTATCATTAGTGAAACTATGTATTAGGTTTATCGGATTATTAATAGGATTATTCAAAATTCCATAAAACAGCATGGGACTTATCTTGTGCTGTTTTATAATTATTTCCGTTAAAGAGGAAGTATGAAACTCAGCACAACCTAGTGTGGTGTATGTTGGAATACTCTGATTTCAGATCATATCGTGAGAGGTAGAAGAGTAGTCCCTTTGCACTTTCATACTCCTCCTGGTTAAATAATGTATGTTCATGAGAGATACTTAATTTAGAGGAAGATAGAATTAATACTAAAATTGACTTTTTTTTTTTACTTCCTATAACAGTATTGGCTAACAGATTATTTTAAAAGGTCACTGGGATAATTTTTGAATATCATATTTTTTAAAACATACTGAATAAAACCTGCAGATAAATCTGGTTAATCCAATTATACTATAAAAAGTTATTCCTAAGTGGCCAATTATCATATAAGTACATCTTTTTAGATGTTTAATTATATATTAATTCTGGACCAATTAATTTGTATTATTATATACTCTTTTCATTAAATTAATAAGAATTATTTAGTTATGATGTAAAATGATTAATTACTTATGCTTTTTACATTTTTAAATTAGTCAATTATTAATAAAAATCAAACGCCAGAGCCAGGTACATATACACAGCTTTATCAAAGAATACTCTGTCCTCTATCATACCCCTAATTATAAAAATAATAACTTTAGCTACTCATATTTATTATTGTAAATTATAAGAAGTAGCATTATTTTATGCTTCCATAAGCTATAAAATGAATAAATTAATTACATCATATATATTCCTAAACTTGACTTATATTGCTAATATATCTTATAAAATATACTCTATATTTTTTCTCAGTGTTTTCTACAGTAGTCCACAAGACACATAATAAGACACTTATTTGAACTAAAAAATGAAGTTGTACTTATATTGGGAGGAAAAATCTGAGTGACCTTTTCTTAGTCTATTGGATTGAAGGAGATTGAAAAAGGTTGTAACAGATGATAGCCACCCCTTACACTTCATGTTGGTTTTCTGAAATGAAACCTACCACTTTCCTTCTGAAACTTATTCACAGTTGGCTGAGTCTGGGACCCTGGGGTATGCTAAGGTCAATGCTGCAGGGTGGACTCCAGATGCTGCTTATAATTCAATGATGTTGTCTATAATGAAATACTTTATGAGAAAAAGTAAATGGTTTTGGTCCTGTCCTTTGCTGGTGATATTAATCAGAATGGTCAGCAAAGTTACATACCCATATGAAAATCTGAGTTTGGTCAAAAACGTGTCAGCTGAATGATGGGTTATTAGACAAGGAGCAAGCTTTTTTCCATTTACTGTAAAAGCAGTAAAATTCCTCAAGCTCAGTGTTCCTCTCTTGCAATGCAGTTTACTGCATGAGCAAGTTTTCATCTCAGCTCACTTGTGTCATTGTCCTACTCACTCTCTCTAGGTCTTGGAAGACACAGGAAACTGCTCTAGTTACTGCGTTTTTCCATAAATAATAAAGTCCTTTACCTCTGACCCAGGAATCTTTTTTTTTTAACATCTTTATTGGAGTATAATTGCTTTACAATGGTGTGTTAGTTTCTGCTTTATAAAAAAGTGAATCAGTTATTCATATACATATGTCCCCATATCTCTTCCCTCTTGCGTCTCCCTCCCTATCCCACCCCTCTAGGTTGACCCAGGAATCTTGTATCTTCTACCACTATCTATGGAACAGTAGTAGGTAACTTGTTAGATTGGCATTTGGTAAAATCCCAGGTCTTTCACAGTTCTTGACAGTTTCCTGATATAATGGAGTATCTTCCAGTTCAGCCTGAATAATGGCCACAAGGGGTGAACGTGAAATAAAACTTCCTGCATTAAGATGCATTAAACTTCCAGTTTAACAACCAGGACTAAGAAACAAGACCACCTACATTAGCATGACAACTATTTGCTCCAGAACATTTTTACTCAGATAACCTATGTAATCCAGTAAATAATTTCATTGTGCATGTCAACAATTTTCCAAAATTGACTGTTTATATTAGCCTGCTTCTCAGGGCACGAGTTCCCTCAAATGAGCAAAGCATTTTCTTATTAAACAACTCTTTACTTATCCAAATTTGCTTCAAGATCCTCCAACCTGAAACTTATACAGTTTGCCCAGTTGAGTTCAGATTTTCCACAGTGAAACACCCACCATAAACTACTCAAAGCTAGACCCCAAGTCTCCATAAAATCCTCAACCTTCTCTTGTTGAGACACTATTAAGACTCTATCGAGTTGGTCCTCTTCCTTCATGCAGGAGGTAGTAAACTTGGATCTGTATGATTCATCGGGTTATTATAGAGTGTGTGTGTCTGTGTGTGTGTGTATGTGTAGGAGTTCTGGGGTTAACAGTATTAATGGTTATTTTCAGATATCTTTACTTCTACTAAGCTTCAAAACAACTCTATTAGGTTCCATTTTTTTAATCTTTTGGGTTTTCTTTATCTACTTCACCAAATAATTAGCATCCATATTTTTAATTGCTTGCAATATTGCCAAATGATATTAAATTTCTCTGAATTATCCTCAGTGTGCTACATGAAAATGCACATTAAACACAAGCTAAACAATGTGAAAAAATGATGGATTGCTAGTACAATGTCAATGAAACACTTGTGTCAAATGATTATTTGGCATCATATAAATAAATATATGAATTAATTCACTGAACGATTTGTTTTTTCCATTAAACTAATATTGTACAATTATGAAATTTTAAAAATCATTGAATAAACTACTTCCAGAAAAAATGATTTGTCCACCAAGAGCTTAGTTTGTTTCATTTGTATGAAATATTATCTACAGAATTCAAGGAGAATGTATCTGCAGGATTCTGGCTTTCCTCCACTTCATATTTGGCAATATGAAAAAGCTGTAAAAGGCAGCAATGAAGAACTAAATGATTTAATATTATATATTTTGAATTACCAAGTCTTAATTTTTTCAGAGTTGTCATATTATATAAAATCTACCTGGTAATTTATATTTTTTTTGAAGTCAGTGGTTGTAGGAGGATGATTTCATTATTTTTACCAATGTGCAATCAAATGCATAGTCTCTCCATGTAAATTCTCTAGACCAGATTTTTCTTTACAATAGTCAAGCTTGCTTTAGCAGAAATAATGTGGTTATAGCTCTTTCTCTAAGTATGCTAAGCTTTGATTATAGGCTGCAGCAGAAATGTCTTTTACTACTACAGAAAAATGTGTAAATACAATTTGGAAGGTCAATAACTTGAAACAGGGACTATATCTGCTACCTTTCAGCTAAGAAGACTTAAGAAGACATTCAAATAAGTTAGATTAAATTAAAATTTGTTCATCCCCAATTTTAATGTATATTTATTATGAATAAAGATGACATTTTTTTGTTGTTGATGGGAGGAGAAAAAAGGCAGTAAAAAGCCCTTCAATAATCTTTCCACTTTGTAAAACAATACCAATTCTGTCATCCTAGGCCTAAGCTTATTTAGTAATAATTATGTAGCAAAAAATAAAATTCCACGTAGCCTCAGTGTCAAAGAAATGAAAATAAATTAACTGTAAAATACAAAATTATCAACATCACTAATTGAATAAATTTTTAAATAGGATTTTCCTTAACATATCTATATTTCTATCCATATAGAAATGTACTCTTTTTAGTCAAGAGGAAAAATGGTATGTTCTAGTGGTAAATATTTCAACCCAGTTTTATGTATTACAAATTACTATTTGAAATTCTAAATCATGTATGGGTAATGAATGTTGACCAAATCAGGTGATATTGGAAGAAGCAAGCCCAATAATCTGATGAAACGAGCAAACCTATAGATTATTGATGATATAGACAATGTTTGATATCTTATCAGATAAGTGGGCTGGAATGACACAAATCCAAATAAAAAGCCTGTTCAAAGTCAAGGAGTTAGTAGAGTTAGATAGAATCACACAGACCCATTCTAAGTACTCAGATCAAGTAAATATCTAGGACAGCAGCATAAGCTTGAAAGGTCAGGCAGATAGTGGCTTTCCATGTAAGCATGCTAGGTAGAAGATCAAAAAGTCAGGGGTGAAGAGATTACATAAAAGTATAGTTTACAGCTTATATCTAGCAACAGAAGAAGTATCTAAGAAGAGAGAGATTTGATTACAAGGTTTGGTAATTCAGTGTTGTTCTTTTTACTCTAGGATTATATAGAAATACAGTAAGTATGCGTGAAGTATAATGTTTATTATAATTATTGAACATGTTTCCTCTTAAAAAAAATCTATGTAGAAAGAATGAGCAATGTTAATTAAGAAACAAAAAGAGAGGAGGGAATGGGTAATGAGAAACTCATCCCACAGATACAGGTATCAGGCATAGGGAACAGTAGCAAGAACTATTTTTCAAAATGGGTCAGTGTTTCTTGAAACAAGAGAACATTATATTCTCTTCAAGGATTCCAGAACCATGGTTAGGGTATGGGTGAGAATAATTATGGGCAAATGGGCATACCTTCCAGGTAGAGTACTGCAGAGTGAAAGTTGGGTTTGCCAGTGTATTATTTGCTAATGTTCAGAATAGTTTACTGATTTCTGCTTAGAAGCCAAACAAATTTTTAGGTTTTCAAATACCATTTTTGTAAAATGTAAGTAATTGGAAAATCTAAGTTCTGCTCATAATTCTAAGGAGAGCTCAGTAGAAGTATCTCCTATAATGGGGTAAAATACAGGTTATCATCCCAAGGACTAGAGGAATTATCTCCAGGGTGGTAGAAATCAGAGGAACTGAAAGAAAATTCTAAGTTGCAAATCATTAGGAATATAAGTTATGTGTGGTAAAATAAACTTAAAATCAGGACTGTGAGGTTGGCAAAACTGACATTATAAAATAAATCAAGAAGACAAAAGCTCAGAATGTGGGGAATAAATCAGGATGAACATTATAAAAGAGGTTCAGGCAAGTGATTTCATGAGTAAGCACAAGAAAAATATTAGAGGTCCATTTTTAGATTTGTCAGCTACATGGTGTAGGAGTATGCTGGATAGATCAAAGGAATCATGATAACTGGATAGAATGCATGGCAATATGTCAAACTTTATTCACACAAAAGTGTAACATGTTGAAGTCTCACTTTTATACCTCCCCCCTGGAGGCCAGGGTATAACATATCTTAGATCTGAAAATTCTAATAATTATAGTACTACAAAATTGAACTCCAGGTTTTGAGTTCCAAAACTATTAGGAAAAGCACTTGATAAAATTCATCATCCATTTATGAAAAAAACTGTCAACAAAGTGGGTATAGAGGGAATGTACTTCAACATAATAAGAAAGACCCATATTTAACAAACTCACAGATAACATACTTAACAGCAAAAAGCCTAAAGCTCTTCCTCTAAGAGCAAGAACAAGACAAGCGATGCTCATTCTAAACACTTTTGTTCAGCCTAGTATTGGAAGTCCTAACCACAGCAATTAGTCAAGAAAAATAAATTAATAAGTTATACAAAATATGGAAAGGAAGAAGTAAAACTGTCGCTATTTGCAAATGACCTGATACTATATACAGAAAATCCTAAAGACGTCACCAAATACTGTTAGAACTAATAAAACAGATTCAGTAAAGTCTCAGGATACAAAATCAATATATATAAATTCAGTGGTGTTTCTATACACTAATAATGAACTATCAGGAAAGGAAATGAAGACAGCAATCCCATTTACAATTGTATCAAAAAGAATTAAATACTTAGGAATAAATTTAACCAAGGAGATGAAAGACCTCTGCCCTGAAAACTAAGAAACTAATGAAAGTAACTGAAAACAACACAAATAAATGGAAAGCTATTCGGTGTTCATGGACTGGAAGAATTAATATTGTTAAAATGTCCATACTACCAAAGCAATCTACATATTTAATATAATCCCTACCAAATTTCAAATGGCATATTTCATAGAACTAGAGCAAATAATTCTAAAATCTGTATGCAACCACAAGAGATCTCAGATAGCTAAAACAATCTTGAGGAAGAAGAATAAAGCTGGAGGTATCACGCTCCCTGATTTCAAACCATACTACAAAGCTGTAGTATGGTACTGGCACAAAAACAGACACACAGATCAATGGAACAGAATTGAGAGCCCAGAAATAAACCTATGCATATATGGACAATGAATGTATGACACAGGAGTAAAAACATACAATGGAGAAAGGATAGTCTTTTTCTTTGGAAAGAGTGTTGGGAAAACTGGACAGCCACATGGGAAAAAAAAATGAAAATAGACCACTATCTTATACCATACAGTAAAATTAACTCAAAACTGCTTAAAGACTTGAATGTAAGACCTGAAACCATAAAAGTTTTAGGAAAAAACAGGCAATAACCTAATTGACAGCAGGTTTAGCAATGTTTTTGTGGATCTGACTCTAAAGAAATGGAAACAAAAGCGAAAGTAAACAAATGGGACTACAATAAACTAAAAAGCTTCGGCAAGTCACAGGAAACCATCATCAAAGATAAAAGGCAACCTTCTGAATGGGAGAAAATATGTGCAAATTATATATTCAGTAAGGGGTTAATACCCAAATTGCATGAAGAATTTGTACAACCCAACAACAAAAAATAATACAATTGAAAAATGGGCAGAGGATCTGAATAGACATTTTTCCAGAGAAGACAAACTGATGGCCAACAGGTACATGAAAAGATGTTCAGCATCACTAATTATCTCAGAAATGCAAACCAAAACCACAATGAGATATCACACCTGTTAGAATGGCTATCATCAATAAGATAAGAAATAATAAATATTAGAGAGGATGTGGAGAAAAGGGAACCCTCGTACACTATTGGTCAGAATGTAAATTGGTGCAGCCACTATGGAAAACAGTATGGAGATTTCTTTAAAAATTAATAATAGAACTACCAAATGATCCAGCTATTCCACTTCTGGGTATTTATCCAAAGAATATAAAAACACTAATTAACAAAGATACATGCACCCTTACGTTCACTGAAGCATTATTTACAATAGCCAAGATATGGAAACAACCTAAGTGTCCATCAGTGGATGAATGGATAAAGAAGATGTGGTATATATACACAATAGAATATTAGTCATAAAAAAATGAAATCCTACCATTTGTGACAACAAGGATGACACTGAAGATATTACACTAAGTGAAATAAGTCAGGTGGAGAAAGACAAATACCATATGATTTCACTCATATGTAGAATATAAAAAAGCAAAACAAAGAAACAAAATAAAATAAAACAAACTCATAGATACACAGATCAGATTAGTGGTTACCAGAGAAGAAGGGAATTGGTGAGTATGCAAAATGGGTGAAGGAGGTCAACTGTATGGTGATGGATGGTAACTAGACTTGTGGTGGTTATCACTTTGTAGCATATTACAGATGTTGAATTATAATGCTATACACCTGAAACTTATAATTTTTATGTCATTATATATTATATATGAATATAATTAATGTGTGCTTATTTTAAGTAAATAATTGTGTGCAGAATATTATGTGCATTTATTTTTAATGCTTACTAATTTTGGTGTGAATATCATTATCATCCTCATTTTAAAGCTGAAGAAACTCATCATTAGAAAAATTTTAAACATCTGACAATGTCAAAGAGCTAATACGTGGCATGTACAGGACTCTATTCCAGGACTATTAGACTGAGCTCTTAACTTCTTTTTAGTATTATAATTTTACATTAAAATTTTATTGCATTTTTATCTATAATTCTTTGGGCTAAGAAAGATAAATCAAGGGAAGTAATAATCATAGTAAGAAGTAACCTTTGTGTTTCAGTCAATGAAATATTTGTTCTCATTAAAAAATGTCAGAGTTGATGTCACATTAAGTTATCTGCATACTGGAGTTAACATAAAAATCATCATTTAAAGTAACTTCATGTATTATTTTTAGTTTTTTTTTCAAAAAGACTGGCTGTGCCAAGTTTCTATTACTGCTATAAAAAGAAGTAAAAAATCTATTCAGTAAATATGAAACCATACCAAGAAAACCATAAACATACATTCTGGGGTTCAGAGAGATGCTCAAGTTCATTAACTTAGCATCAAGGATATTGTTTTTCTTTCTGAGCTTTCCAGACACAATATAAATAATTAAATACATTTTGAATAATTAAAACTATAGAAGATACTTTTTATATTCAAAATGTTATTCTCTCTCCTAAAGTATACAAAGACTTAAAAATGAGGAATTAGACAAATAAACCTCTGAGTCCTTTGTTAGATTTTTGTTTTAAGAAGATGTGCAAAAGGGACCTTACAATACACTTATGTATCACAAAGGATTACAAAGAACAAATTTATGCACATGAAGGGATCAGATAGATTTAGCTTGTGTTAAGCATCACTTCTGGTGTTATGATGGATAAAATATTTGGGTAATTAAGGTGTGGAGGATGTGTAAATTAGATTTCCACCATGTTTTACAGTCTAATAAGCAATGTGATGGGGAAAAAGCTATACCCACAAAAACAATAAATATATTACACATACAGATCTTGCAATATCTTAGAGCTTTTTTCCCCAGTTCTAAGACCTCTAATACTTTAAATTATTTTAGTATTGCTTTAGCTATTATTTGTTGGGTACTTACTATGTGCTATACACTTTTCATATCATATCTTATTTAATACTAATCAAAATCCTATGAGATCTACTATTAATTTTTTGTTTTATACCACACTTTTATTTTTAATTTTGGAAAGCATTTTATATGTTTAGAAAGAGTGGTTTCACATTTCTAAAGGAAGCTAATTCTAGCTTAAAAAATCAAAGGTTACAGTAGGTGCAGTAATGGAAAGTAATTTTCAACAGCTCTTAGAGAAGAAACCCGTAAGGAGGTGATTCCATCGGTTGGGAAAATAGATGGTTTCTACATATTTGCATAATAGTGCCTCATCGTGAAAAACAGCATGACTAGCTATACTCACAATAGTGAATGAAATATTCCAAAATTATCTCTAAACCATTTAAACATCTGCTAATGGAATTCTAGTATTTTACATTTTACAGCCTTTCCAGTAAATGAATGGATGTCTTCATTCATTGCCTGCTAAAATTACAATGCACTCTTTCCTTTGAAAAATATTTATTTGTAAATTAGTTTCCTTATTTTATCCTATAGGGATTTCTGTCTATATAGTTCTAATATAACTAATGTATTTGTATCTACCATATAGGATTTATTTTTTCTAAGATTCAAATAAGATATAAGTGAACATACTTTGTGAGTCAATACACCATCTAAGTCCAACTATTAGTCCAAATATTAAAAAATCAGTGTTAATTCTTTAACCGAAAACCTGTCTCTTGTTTTCATTTCATTAAATTAATTTACATTCTGCTTGTCTTTAGATGATGACAATTATCTAAACCTTTGATTTTGAAACTAGTCAAAAGACAGATGCCAGATTTAGAAAAATGAAGCAGCAACTTTAGTACTGTCTGGGCTTGATGGTGAGCCACGATCAAGATTTCTAATACTTCTCCCAGATCTAGGCATTGGAAGAGTCTAATCATGTAAAGGTGACACCTTTATTCAGAACCAATATCTCACACATGTTAAATCTCACTAACATGGTCAGAGAAAACATGAGCCCCAGATCTACCACTGAAGGCAATATGAGCACTGGCTCACTTGAGCTTACTTCAGGAAGCATATCAAAGTACAAGATACCAAGTCTTTGTTCCAGCCCATCAGAAAATGATGCTAAAAGTACATTGTGAACTCTGTCATAATTAGAGCTGAGTTTTGCATGTCAATTGTGTATCAATACAAATGAATTTGTCAAAACAGTCAATCAGCCCTATATGAAATCACCCTGAATCTACCCAACAGCCCTCCAACATATTGCCTTCATTCATTCATTCCTCAAATATTTATTCCTCTTCTAACATGTGCCAGACACTGCTCCAGGCACTTGGAATCCTTTGTGAATGAAAGAGAAAAAACACTTTGTATTTGTAAGGCACACAGGACACACACATGCTTGCCTCTTCCACTATTTTCTAGTTTATTCTGCTTACCCTAAGCCTCAGAGCATGGTATTATCTTACTTTCCTAAATGTAAATATCATCTCTCTACTTACATGTGTGTATGTTGCATAGACAAACCAATGTTATACAAACTCCATTGAATCTATCATCATTTATGTGTTTATGTTTTTTTTTCTTTAATTGGTTATTATTCCTGTTCTCTGAATTTAGTGTTGTGTCAAAATTTCATATTTGATTAAACATATTCATATCTTCAAAGTATTTAAATAATTATAACCAGCTTATAAATTATGTTTCCCTCAGGAAAATGTAAGAACTGATTCCAAATATGAGTACTATTACAAATAATTATAGATGTACAAGGTATGTTTTTATCTAAATGGACTTTTGTGTGCTAAGTAGGCCTACACAACATATATATATCTTAAAGGACATATTTGTCAAACTTGTCCAGATATTCTGAATTCAAATTATGGCTAAAATTGTTAGCTTTCTTTATGGCATATTTAGGAGGATATGATATTGTATATATATTAAAGTATATATATATAATATATATAATATATATATAATAATATATATTAAAGTAAATTGTGAAAATTGATACAAACTTTTATTAATCTTGAAAGCCGTCACTAAAATTCTCAGTACAAAATTTAATTCTTACCTTATTTGTGACATGTATTAAAAAAGAAAAGAAGAATAATTCTAGTTAATATTCTGGACAGAAGTGAACAGAACTTAAGTATAACCAATTAATACTTTTCTGCTCTTTTTATTCTCATTTCAAGGATGTCATGTCATTATATTAAATAAAACCATTTAAACATTTTAGTTGAAAAGAATATCATAGCTTATTCCTTACCAACATATTCTATTTGGATATTTAGATACTCTGAAAGAAAAAGACAAAAGGAAAATAAGAGAATCAGAAAGAAAATTAAAGGTGAAAATAGAAGTTCTGTAAGTTTGAATTCCAGTTCCAACTAAACCAATGAGTATTTAAATTCTCTAACATACAGTAGATAAAAATTGTGTAAATCCTAAGCTATTCTATGACCCAGATGTATGTTTTTACAAAGCCCAAAATTCTTTACATTTCTATCAACATCGTGACAAAATTGGCCAAACTTCTGCCTGCTAATCTATGTCAAAATTCTCTATAACCTCTGTACTTTAATCCTGACAAACGCATTGACATCTTTTTTCTTTTTTTTCTTTTCTTTTCAGAGGGAGGAAAGTTAGACCTGGAGAGATTCTGACTTGAGTGTTAGCTGCAGAACTATTCTTAAAAATTGGGCTTCCTGATTTCTAATCCATCCTTTCTACTATGATATGCTTACATTTGAGGGTTTACAAAACCCACTATATGGAGCAAAAATGTTAGATTCTAAATATAATATAATAATAATTATGAAAATAGAATAAGCATTAATGTAAAGAGCAGGGCATATACATTTGGAAATAAACTAATAATGTATCTTGGTTTTGCTTTGATATTTCATGTTTCACAGGATACATTCTAGGTCTATTTCAAAGAATAACAGTGAAATAAATTTCAATTTAAATATAAACATTAATGAAGAAAATAGATAAGAATTATTTGTAAGATGTCACTCTCTCCTCTGTGCTCCCACAGCACACTTTATACAACTAATAAAACACTCATTATTTTTACTGTAATTATGCTTACAGTATTCCTCTAGATAACAAGCCTCTAGAGGACAAGTACTATATTTTATTCATCTCTGTGTCACAAGTTTCTGGTACAGTGACATTATACAATTAGGCACTAAATAAATATTGTTGAATACATGGAGGACACTACGTTCAAAAGCATATGGGTGTGTATCTCTTTCACAAACGTGTGTGATCTGCAACGTGAATTCTTAAAATATGGCAAAAATAACTTTTCTAGCTAAGCTTATGCTGCTTAGATGAGTGAAATAGCACACTTTGAAGGTTCTTTTGCATTCTGGAAATAAATTATTGTATTCCTACTGAATTTAAACTTGAATCTTTTAAAGTTGGTAGTTGAAAGCCCAATACCAATTATATTTTTAAAACAGGTAAATGAATTCCTGGAGATCCCACCAAGACCCTTAAGGATCCTTGTTAAGTGCATGGCAAACTGCCTTCTTGGAAAAAAAAAAAAGGCATTTCTAGTGTTTTCCTTGTGAATATCCAAGTAACAGGCTCAATAGATGGATGATCCAAGCAGTTGGCACTGGTGCTATTGCTATGGCTAATCTAAGTAGAATTGATTTATAATCTAGAGTTTATTTTTAGTAACTGATTGATTCAACAAGTGTTTCCTACATGCTGTTTCCTGAGCTGGAGCCCAATAGATCAAATTTAGTAACTTGCAGTTTATGTCCTGAATGAGCTGTCAAACTGGAACAAGAATGATAGCTCAGTTATTATTTGTTTCATTAAAATACATCATTTCAGGGTGGTAAGAATGCCATTGGTGTTTTCATATTTCAAAGTGGTCAACATACTTTTGAAAATCAATAATTTATTTTATACATTGATTACTTCTGCAGTGATAGCTACTTAGGAGATAATTTTTGATCATTTTTTAAAGTGTTTCCCATAATCCATCATACAAAGTAACACCTAGGAAGAGTTATAGATTTTTCTTATTTCTCTAAAATGAAATTTTAAATCCATTTGTAGTTTCTCAGTAGGGCCATTTTATTAGTAATATGTGTCCTCATTTCCCTCAAAACTCAGCCTGAGGCAAGGGCTATGCTACTGGGTTGGCCAAAGAGTTTGTTCAGTTAGTGAATAAATTGTTCAATGAATATGAAAACTGTCTTTTATTTTTGGGCCAACCAACTTTTTGGCCAACCCAATATTTTGGGAAATGATCTTGTGGAACAGTAGTGGGTTAGTGGGAAGACTGAAACAGGAAAGAAGAAAAAGCCTATCCAAGGGTAACTTTTCAAGTTGACCACTATGGTAGGAAAACTAGCCTCATTCCCACTGGGGAAACTCTGAGGATCTCTATACAAATAATCTCAGAATTATCTGTCCCAAGGACAAAGGGATATCCTTTAGATTTCAACATCTAAGCAAATTGCAATTAGGTTATATTTGCTGGTTTCCATAGCCATTCCTAGAGTAAAAAGGTGAGCTGAGAGGACATGATTTAGGGCATAAGTGGTATCTGATACGATCACTGAAGTTTTCACTTTATATTTGAGAATACTTCCAAACATAGGTGGCTCTGCTTACATATGTTGCTGCCTGAGCAGAATGTTGACTTCTGATGATGGACAGATTCATTTCCAGAAAATATAATAGTACTGGTTCTCTTACTAATAATGGAATGTCCAATTACTGGGTTCATAAATATTGGATTTTATCAATTCTCCAGCTGTGTACATGCATTCCTGTTCCCAAATGCTTTGCAAATAAAAAAGCAGGAAAAATATGTACATATTTTTATTATTCAATAGCTCTGTTCATACATACTCATGTGCCAGATGCAGAACACTGAAGTAATGTAAGTAAGTAAAACTATGCAGTTCTGTCTTGAGTACTTCTGTTGACTGTGTCAACCCTACACAGACAGAACTACTACTTATGTAAGCCCAACAATATTCAGGGGCTTGTGAGAGGCCCCATCCTCCAGGGAGGATGGCAATGATACTGTGGAATCACTTTGCTGAAAAGAACTTTGTACAATTTTGCTTGAGTTGTTAGAATTTCAACTTTACCTTTATAATAAGAAGCATTTCTTAGAACTTATATAAAAACATTCTCTATCTCCAGTCCCCATATGATAATATGTGATGGACAACTTTCCCTTCTCAAAATGTCTTCTTGGTAGTGTCTGTGAAATGACAGATTTCCTAATAAGCACTTAGGGGGATTTGAGAAAAACTTACCACATTGGTCATAAATTCTAATGTTGTGAAAACTACATTAGTTCTGGCAGGCACCAATAACTCAAATTGAGAATTTTACTCATATTCAGCTTCGTTCAATATGTCTATTAACCTGGAAATATCCACCATAGTGACACAAGCCTTGCTGGTACCCAGGCACTAATTTATAGAAATTATCTGAGAAAAGAGTAATATTGAGAAGCATGATTATTTTTTAATTCCAAAAGTATGTTTGTGCCTGGAAAGTTAAGGTATAAATCTCCCTTTCTTATGTTCCATTACCTGGTTGCCCTCCACTTTCACTAGCTAAAGATTTGGGGAAATTTTTCCATTAAATATATGATCTCTGCAATAATAATTGGTTATTCGTCTTCATACCCTCTGAAAGCTACTATCCTTTACCTTCTGGAATCCAACGGCCACTAGAGGGCTACCATTAGACATACTCTGTTGCTTGTTGAAGGCCCTTACCTTACCAGAAATGCTACAATAATTTAAAAGTGCATTATGTTGAAAGGAGGCAGAGATAAATATGAAAATTGATCTTTATTTTGATCTTTCATAGCCACCAAAATTTTTCCTCTGAGAATGTATTATATAAACAAGAATGTCACTTGCAAACTATCAAAGATACATTTTCTCTCTGACTTAACCAGTGATTGCCTTCTAGACTGAAATTTCCAAGATGCCATTATAGGTTGTGAATAGCTGGTGTATATATAAGTGGATTCTAAATAAGTAAACAAATTATCAATCTGCTAAAAACTCAAGAGTCCCTACATACAGTATATGATATATGCTATAGGGGAACCAAAAGAAGAAATTATTATTATTAGAGACTATTATTAGTATTAGAGACTATTAGTCTCTATTTTGATGTAGCCATCAATCTCATGAAATATTGTGAAAGGGGGAACAAATAAGTAATACAAATTGGTACTGATTATAACTGCAATGAGGGTTGCAAAAAAAAAAAACAAAAAGTAGAGACTATTATTAGTATTAGAGACTATTAGTCTCTATTTTGATGTAGCCATCAATCTCATGAAATATTGTGAAAGGGGGAACAAATAAGTAATACAAATTGGTACTGATTATAACTGCAATGAGGGTTGCAAAAAAAAAAAAGCAAAAGGACAGTGAATGTAAGAAGTAGTACATGAGGAAGTTAGATATTAAACTGGGACACAGAGAATGAAATTCCAATTAAAGTAAGAAAACACCTAAAGTCTTAAAAATTAAAAATGCAAACAGCCCGTGAAGGGGGAGAAGGTATCAATATATACTGAGAAAAAGAGGTGTGTTGCTGAGTAATCTTTCCAAATAGGGCAGTTCCAATACAGTATAGAATAAAAGTGAATAAATACCAAGCAATAAATTTATAAAGTCTTAAAAGCCAGACAACAAAACTCATACATCGTCATACAGGAAGTGATAGGTTAAAACTTGTTTAGAAAAAAATATTTTACTAGTGGTTTCAGATAAATTGTCCTAAGAAAATTCTATCAGGGAGCCTGTAGAATAACCATAGGATGGAGTTATGAAAATGAGAACTAGGACGATGAAGAGAGAATAGACAAGTAAAGTACAATTCCAAGGATGCTGAAAGGAATTTTTATTTCAATTTTATCTAAAAGTATTACATGAAAGGAAAGAAAGAAAATGATGCCAAGATCTCTAATTTTTAATAAACAGGAAGGAAGAAGTATGCACCAATGAATTATGTGGGGATAACTGAAGAATAATACTAACTGGGGCAGGAAATACATTAGTTCAACTTTGGAATATGATCATCTCGGGCTGAGAGCAAGACATATAATTAGAAATGTCCTCAAGGCTTTTGGAACAAACAGAATAAAAAAGTAAACACCAGAGAAGAACAGGAGTTGTAAGTTTGCACTACATCAGCACCATTGGGAGAGTAATTGAGTGTTTCCAACTACTAGGAAAGGATTTAGTATAAAGCAAAAATTTGCTAAGAATAAAATCTTGAAAAACAGTCACAGAAAAAGACAGAAGAAGAATGGTCAGAAACAGATAGGAAAAATAGAAGAATTCATAAAATAAGAAGAAAAGATTTTTAAAAGTAAGGATTTAAAAAAGGCAATCAGCCTTAATGAAACATACTTCCTTTCACATTATGCTTGAGAGTTTAAAAGTCACAGCTATTTGCCATGTGAGCTTTTATCATAACAGCATTTGAAAAAGGTGAAAGTGGACTGGCTCTTGATTTTAAACAATGGCAAACCCCAAAGCAGAAGTTCCAGTCAACTCTTGAACATCTGCACCCTTAGAAAATGAAAAGAAAATGTTAAACTAAGTTATGCCCACGCCCACTCCCCAGCCCCCACCTTAAATTAGATACCAATTTACTGTATCAAGCACTGAATGAGGATTTGGTTCTTGCTTGAAACTGCTTTGTAGAGTATGTAGGGTAATTATTGAGTCTAATTCTGAATTATATTGTATAGTGTATATTTTATAAACCCCACCTGCCCCAATAATTAAACAAAGAATCGAAAAAAAATTATGGAATTGCTGTAAGTAGGAATATCTGGACTATAAGCAACTGAGCAAGTCTCCTTAAAGCCATGGCAAACAACCAGATAGAGTTTTAAAGACTGGCAAGGAAGACTGTGTTCTTTACATTCACATTTACTGGATTTGGCTCACCAGAGTTTTAATCTCGGGCAAACAGCTTGCTGCATCTTTGCTTAATACCTTCTAGGTGGAAACTAATTTTACTGTTGATTAGGTAGGAACATATCTGAGCTTGTACTACTATTTAAAGGGACAGAATCCAACTTTTTTGTTCTTTACCAATCATTTAATACTCAGATATGTAATTATATTTATATAGATATGTAATTATATATGTATAATTATGTTATAAAATATATGTATATTATATCTAGCTATCTATAAAATGATCCTTTCAAAGAAAATCCAGTCATAGATAGTTATAAATATCTATTTATTTTGATGGGAATAAAAGAAAGAAATAAGATCCCTGAAATTTTATTTTTGGAATGACACAGTATTAAAATTCAACCCCCCCCCCACACCTACACATTTATTATCTTTTTGTAGACAGTCAAACCACATAACTTTTCTCAAGTAAACAGATCTGGTGCTTCTCTTTTCTTTCCTATGCTTTGCTTTCTTTTCCTCCTTCTAACCTAAATTGCTCTGACAGGTATGTGCCAGTTACATGGCAAGTGTTCACTTCACAGTGTGCTAGATATCTATACAATGCATCTTCTCAGTGTAAGTTGTTTTTTGTTTGTTTACTGTTTATTAAAGGCAAAATTCTGAATGTTTACAAAAGAACCAGGAAAGAAAGAAATGTCACACCATGTACAGTCCCCAGATGAAAATGAAGTGACACCACCAAATTCATTTTTATATCATCACATCTCTATGATCAAAAGAAAAAAGAAAGAAAAAAAGAAAGGAGGGGTGGTGGTGGTGGTGTGATGAATTGGGAGATTGGGATTGACATGTGTACACTAATGTGTATAAAATAGGTAACTAATAAGAACCTGCTATATAAAAAAAATAAAATAAAATTCAAAATAAAAAAAGAAAGAAAGGAAGGAAGGAAGGGAGAAAGGGAGAGCGGAAGAAAGAAGGAAAGAAAGAAAGAAAGAAAGGAAGAAAAACTGTCAGCTGACAATGAAAGAAAAATTTATATTTGTCAAATCCCTGTTATTATAATCTCTCTAATTTTTCCACTAACCTATAATCTCAAAAATATAATAAACTCTTTTACTATAAAGACTCTTTAAATGCTTTTTATAATTCAGCATGCAAACCAAACTTCTGTTAACATACAATATGCTAACCGTACATTTTTGGATTTATTTTGACTTAAATTTGAAAATTTATAATGTTTAAAAAAGAGATACAACCTAGTGTTTATAATCAATGTTTAATAAATGTTAGCTGAAAAAACTGACTGAATAAATAAATGAATAAAGCTTTGGGAATTTTACCTTGATAATTATCAGTTTATTCTTTATTCAAATTAGGCTTTTCTAGAACTACTTTGTAAATATCTAAACTGAAGTCATCAGTGCTGAAATAAACAGCTTTACATCTTTAGAGAAAACCACTAAGTTACTCAACTAATTAAATCAACTCATAAAGTAAAACACAACTATTTCTCTGTTCTATTTACTTTGACACAAATGTTTCAGAGGTCCTCTAGGGCAGGAACAATTTAATGTCTCTGTAACCCTAATCCTTACCACATAGTAGGGGTTTGCTAGTGAAGATTATAATGACATATCTGTATAATATATTGTTTATTCCCAGGTCCCTTTCAACTTGACAGGAGTGTTACTAACACCACCCTTTCCCCTTTTGGTTTCAAGTGTAGAAGGTTTAATCGGCCTCTTCAGTTCATGTCCCATTATCATCATTCACAAAAAGCTCTTCTCTTGTTTGAATTACAGTTGTTATCTTTCCCTTTAACCCCATACACAGTCCCGTTTCTCTTTGCCCTTTCCATAGAAAGATATTCTGATGGGTATTATATGTGTCATTTTGCATGTGTTCTTAACAAATTTGGAGTTATGGTTTCATGCATATAATTTAAAAAGTACACATATTATGTTTCTTACTTTTATCTCTAATCACTCTTTTTTTCCTTTGAATCTTCCTATTTTTTTTAATTGTGGGAAAACATACATAACAATTTTTAAGTGTACAGTTCTGTGGCATTTTGTACATTCACACTGCGCAGCCATCACCAACATCTACCCCCAGCACGTTTTCATCTTCCCACACTGAAGTTCTGTCCCTGGTAAACACTAACTCCCCACCCCCGACCAACCTCCAGCCCCTGGCAACCACTGTTCAACTTTCTGTCTTTACAAATTTGACTACTCTAATACCTCAGAAGTGGAATCATACAATATTTGCCCTTTTGTAATTGGTATATTTCATTTAGTACAATGTCCTCAATGTTCATCAATGTTGTAGTATATGTCAAAATGTTCTTCTTTTAAAGGCTGATAATATTCCATTGTGTGTATATGCCACATTTTGTTTATCCATTCATCTGCCCATGGGCACTTGAGTTGCTTCCTACTTTTGCCCATTGTGAATAATGCTGCTTTGAACATGAGTATACAAATGTCTGTTCAAGTTCCTGCATCCACACCTTTTTGGGTATATACCCACAAGTGGAATTTCTGGATCATATGGTAAATCTATGTGTAATTTTTTGAAGAACCATCGTACATTTTTTCACAGAGCTGCATCATTTTACATTCCCATAAGCATGGCACAAGGGTTCCAATTTCCAAAGCACTGCTTTTACATAAACATTTTTTAAATTGAAGTACAGTATACCTTTATAAAAGTACATGCAACATAAGTGGAAAACCTGATGAATTTTGTCAAAATGAACATACTATTTTAACCAGCATGCAGATGAAGAAAGAGGACATTGCAACTCTCCAGAAGCCCACTTCAAATTTCCCAGTTATGGGCCCTTCCCGAAGGTAAACTTTACTGTAATAACTAACTGCATGTATTATTTATTCTTGTTTTACAGTAAATATTCATTTGTGTCTGAACTCTTTTACTAAAATTCTTGTTTGTGGTATTTATTTTGTTAAATATAGTAATAGTGTATTCATTTTCATTGTAACATATATATGCAAACATAATATAAAATTATGCATATATACTATATATGTGTATATGTATGTTTACACACACATACAAAATTTTATGGCTATACCAAATATGTTTACCTAGTCTAACATTTATAGAAATTTGGGTTATTTCCACTTTATTATGAACATTCTTTCTTTGGAATTCTTTCTTTTGGAATATATATATACTTTTTTCTGTTTGTTATATATATAGGAGTAGAATTCTTAAAAAAATTTTCCCAAAATAGTTGCTCCAATATCATGCTTAATAGACAATTTGAGTATCTGTTACTTTAGATCATTGATAACATTTTGTATTGTCTTCATAATTTTTTGCTTAAAAATTATATTTCTCAGATGAAAATTGTAGTCTGGCATCTTTTAATGCATTTATTGGCTAACTGGATGTTCTCATTTTTTGAGTGCATAGTCAAGTCTCTTGATCATTAACAAGTGTGTCTGTCTTTTTCTTAGGAATTTCTTTTCTGGATATGAATCATTTGTCAGATATGTATATGACAAATGTCTTCTCCAGTTTCTAAGATTTGAATTTTTCCACTCTTAACTGTGTCTTTTGAATAACATGTGTTCTTAATTTTAGTAGAGTACAATATATGAATTTGCTCCATTATTGTTAGGGAATTTTCTGTCCTATTTAAGAAGTTTTTTCTTATGAAAATTCACATGGTAGATTCCTACATTTTCTTCTAGGAAAAAGAAGTATGTGTGTGCTTTTCATTCTCTATTTTTCAGTCTATGTATCCTTGAAATAATATGACACTTAATTAACTTTTTATTAAATCTTAATATCTAGTAGAGTATGTCTTCAAAATTATTCTTATAATTACACATTATCTTACCTATTGTTGACCCTTGTCAACAATTTACAATATAATTTTTTAAATCAGCTCATAAATTTTCACAAAAGAACAATAAATTAAAACTTGTGGACTTTAAGTGAAATTGTGTTTAATCTATAGATCAATTAACATTTTTATTGTTTCCAATCCATGAATATGGTATATACCTGAATCTATTAATCTCAGTAATTTTTTTTTGTTTGGTTCCTGTTTAGAGGTCATTATATAATCTATTAGATTTTTAGATTTTCATGCATTTTATGCTATCATAAAACATCATGATACTTCAAAACCCACCCATATAACTATATGTACCTCCATTCCAATACTTCTAAGTACAACAAAATATTTTATGTATATATCCACCATGTTTTGCTTATATACTATTCCAGTTTGGTAAGGTAGTCTTCAAAACAGAGCCACATTTAATTGTACTACAATAAATATTCTTGTATATATCTTTAAAAATCCAAATAATATTTTTCTTAATATCTCTACCTCAGTATGAGATTACCATAACAGGATAGTATATGCTTAATTTTCCTGAAAGGTTCAAGATTGTACCCACATACAAGTGTGCAAGAAAAATATGTAGTTTTAAGATCTTTCCTCTTCTTTGCCAGGACCTGAAATTAGTCAGTCTATTTTTAAATTTAATATCAGTAAAGTGATATTGATGTTTTATTTAGAATTTCCTTGAAAACTAAATATTGTTACAAATATCCATTAATTTTCTTGTTAGTGTTTTGTATTCCTTCTTCTATAAACTACATGTTTATAATTTTGACCAATATTTTAATTGCTCTCTTTCTGGCATTATTTGTAAGAGTTTCTTGTATAGTATACATATTTCTATTCAGAATTAAATGTTGGAAATATTCTTTTCAGTATATACTATCTATGAAACTTACCTACAATATTTATCAGTTGTTAATTAATCTCTTCCAGGTTCTTTGATAACGTAAAACTCATAAAAATCTTGGTAAGGAAGATTGGGCATGTGAAGAGAAGTGAGTCTTGTAAATTAGGTACATTCAGGGAATTGATTTTTGGATATAAAATAAATTGCAAAATGTAACTACTCATTTGAAAAAGAATGGATATATATATATATATATATATATACACACGTGTGTATAACTGATTCACTTTGCTGTACATCTGAAAGTAACACATTTTAAATCAACTATTAATATAATCCAATAAAAATTTATTAAAAATATTAAAAAAATGCAACTACTCTCAGAATATGTTTTCAGTGAAGAGAAATCTTACTGGGTATTTGAGGAAGAATTATGAAGACCAAGAGAACAGATTCCAACAGATCCTCAGAAATTTTTTCTTCAAGCTCCAGAGTGAGTGGGGTGACATGAGTCTATCAGCCACCAGCACAAAAAATAATTGTCATTTAAAAACAGGAAATTTGTCAGCTACTTCACTAAAACAAAGAATTAGAAGATTAACTACAGATGTAAGAACCCTGAAAGATGAGATTACTCATAGTTAAAAGAAAGGAGGCCATGTTCTTGCACCCCCCCGCCCACCAAAGTACACAAAATTGGTGGACTGATAAAATTGAATAGATAAAAGTTGGCCAATGTGCATCCTACAGTAGTTGCTCAAAACAGTCGTCAAAATGATGAAAAAACTGGTGAAAAAACTGAGACTGGACTTCAGAAGAACACGGGCATCAGATAAACAGGGACAAGGTCTAAGTCTTAGATATTTTTATTGTATTTTTATTGAATGCAACCATTGTGTCCACTGTCTGTGGTTTAGAGCAAGGTCAGCATAATGGATGATAAGCTTTACAAGCAAAGCTTATCACAATTGTGTAAATGACACAATTTTCCCACTAAGAAAATAAAAAGTGTTGAGTTAGAACAAGTTTAACAGCCTTGTATGCCCAGAAAAAGGCACTGCTATTTGGAACCTTACAGTGGATAATAAAGGCTCAAGTAAAAATGTGGTAGCTGCCTTTTCCCTGAGTACATGATTTTGTAACAATGAGTAAAAGTGCTGTCAATAGTTGCATTTAGTTTAAAATTTTTTATATTACTAATATTTTAGATTTTATATTAACTCTGAGAAGAAACATAAAATTGGTTTGCCTATACTTGGCAACCCATACTATCAATATATTATCAGTCAGTTGGACCAACACTATCACAGTATGAAGGAGTGGTAGATAGGCAGGTATTTTGTTACAATGATGACTTATTGACAATTGGTAATGTTGTATTGCATGCCACCATCATACCTAAGAATAGATTAGTATTGAATGACAGAAAAAGAAACAAAAACAAATTCCATAACATTCAAGTAATTTTATTGCAAATTGGCTATATGACAAAAAGATTTCCCAAATAAACAGCTAGAGACAAAAGACTCACAAAAAGAGTCTCAACATTTTATTGGCCTTTTTGGTTATTTTAGGGAGAACATCCAGTACTTCAGAATTTTGCAATAGGCACTGTAATCAATGACTTTAGAGATGGCCATCATTGACAAGAGAGCCCCTGCAGCAAGAAGAGTTAAGAGAAGTCCAGATACTTCAGTACCTTCTCTCCTTCATGCGCCAAGAAACTACAGATGTGTATGCAAAAACTCACAAGTGATAAAGAATACTGGATAAAGACTTCACAGGAGTTCATTTGTCTTTGGACTTATGGATTTGAAGACTTCTGCTGGAAGCTGATGATAAACAATTCCTAGATCCTAATGAAGATCGATTGCCTCACTAAAAAAGAAGTCATGACCTCCAACCTGGCATCTTATTTTAAAATGGGGCCTTTTTTAACTTAAGATCTTATGACACGGAGAGGATTCTGGGGAGATGGCAGCATAGGAAGCAGTGGGAATCTGTCTCACCACTAGACAACCCCTGCACTGGCAAAATCTGTCTGATTTAACTCTTTTGGAACTGTCAAATCTATTAAAGCTTTACAACTTCCAGAGAAAGACTTGGATGGTAAATTGTCGTTAATTTTGGTCAATTTTAGTTCCTAGTACAGTAACTGCTACCCATCTTCCACCCACCAGCCCTGTGGCAGGCAGTCATACACGTGTTCCTGGAGCAGCCTGCATATAGCTTGCAGGAGCCCCTGTAGGCAATATGGACCCAGTCCTCCAAATTCAAGAAACTGTGCTCTGATTGCTGATTGCTGCTTTTGATCTCAAAGGTACAGACAAAGATACAGGTGGCCATTGTTTCTGCATCTCCTCCCATGTTCCAAGCCCCTCTTCCTCTGGCTGAAGTGACTTCCAGGGAATTAAAAGGTTCAGCTACCTTTTGCTCCACTTACTTCATTCTTTTTCCCCCTTTTGTGAGACAGGCATTAAAGACTAGGACGTTCAAAAGCAATTGCATAAACAAGGAAAATTAGAAATTCACTGTGCATGATGAGGGAAAGGTAAGTCTCATAAAAGACGTGAGAAGCCCTTTAGTTTGCATCTTACACTGATTCTCAGTCCAGAGAGAGCCTACAATGACAATACATACATACATACATACATACATACATGCATACAAAAACAAAAAATAGCAGATTCTGGTGAAGAGTGAGAATCTGCTTTTTGGAGGTACCACATTATTAGATTCAAATGTCAAATTTTCAACAAATATCACGAGGCACACACAGAAACAGAAAAATATGTCCCATTTAAAGAAAAAAATAAATCAACTGAAACTGCCTGAAAACAGCTGGTGGCAGATCTACTGCAAAAAGACTTTTAAGACAACTGTCTCAAAGATGTTCAAAGTACAAAAGGAAGACGTGGAAAAAGTCAAGAAAATGATGTATGAACAAAATAAAGAGATGGATAACATAAAAAGAATCCAAAAGAAATTCTAGAGCCCAAAACAACAGAAATGAAAAAATCACTAGAGGGATTCAAAGGCAGATTTGAGCAAGCAGAAAAGAATCAGTGATATTGAAGATAGGATGATGGGCATTATCATGTCTGGAAGAAAGATATAAGATTAAAGAAAAGTTAATAAGCCAAAGGGACCTGTATGACACCACCAAGATCAATGTATATTTCATGGAAATTCCAGAAGGAGAAGAAAGAGAGAAGGGGCAGAGGGAATATTTGAAGAAATAATGGTTGAGAACTCAAATTTGATGAAAGTTATGAATACAAACATCCAAGAAGCTCAACAAACTCCAGGTAAGATGAACTCAAAGATACCTGCACCAAGACACATTATAATCAGACCTTTGAAAGCTGAGGACAAAAAGATTCTGAAAACAGCAAGAGAGAAGTGATTGTCACAAACAAGGGATCCTCAATAAGTTGATCCACATATTTCTAATCAGAAACTTTGAATATATTGGCCCAATCTTCTAGTCTTCAACGTGCTAAAAAAACCAAACCAAAACAAAACAAAAACCTTATCACCCAAGAACCGTATATCCAGCAAAACTATCATCAAAACTGAGGGAATGCAGTGAAAGCAGTGCTCAGGGGAAAATTCATAGCTATAATTGCTTATATTAAAAAACAACAAAGATCTCAAATCAACAACCTAACTTTACAACTTAAGGAACCAGGAAAAGAGAAATAAACTAAAAGGAAATAATAAAGATTAGAGCAGAGATAAGTGAAATACAGAATAGTAAAACAATACAGAAAATCAATACATTTGGCTCTTTGAAAAGAACAACAAAATCGACAGAAAATCAAAGATATTAGGGAGTATTATGAACAATCAGGTGCTAACAAACTGGATAACCTAGATTAAATGGACAAGTTCCTAGAACCACAATACTTACCAAGACTAAATCATGAAGAAATAGATAATTTGAATACACTTATAACTAATAAGGAGATTGAATAAATAATCAAAAATCTCCCAACAAAGAAAAGCCCTGGGAAATAAAAAGGATTCCAAGAGAGTGAACACCAACAAATTGGATAGCCTAGATGAAACGGACAAATTCCTAGAAGCACAAAACCTACTAAGACGAAATCATGAGGGAACAGGAATTCCGAATAGACCCGTAACTAGCGAGGAGGTTGAATCAATAATCAAAAATCTCCCAACAAAGAAAAGCCCTGGATCTGATGGCTTCACTGGTGAAAACCACCAAACATTTAAAGAAGAACCAATACCAACTCTTCTCAGTCCTTTTCAAAAACTTGAAGGGGAGCACTTCCTAACTCATTCTTTGAGGCCAGCATTACCCTGATATTAAAGAAAGAAAAAGACACTACAAGGAAAAAAAACTATATAGACCAATATACTTTATGAGCACTGATACAAAAACTACTCAACAAATACTAGCAAATCAAACTCAGTAGCATGCTAAAAGGATTATACACCATGACCAAGTAAGATTTATTCCTGAACTGCAAAGATAGTTCAACATATACAAATCAATGAATGCAATACACCACATTAACAGAATGAGGGGAAAAACCCCACATGATCATGGCAATTTATGTAGAAAAACCATGTGACAAAATAAACTAGGAATAGAAGGAAACTACCTCAACACAATGAAAACTCTATATGAAAAACCCACAGCAAACATTGTACTCAATGGTGAAAAACTGAAAGCTTTTCCTCTAAAATCAGAAGGAAGACAATAATGCCTGCTTTCACCATTTCTATTTGACATAGCACTGAAAGTTATAGCCAGAGAAATTAGGCAAGGAAAAGAAATAAAAAGCATCCAAATTGGAAAGGAAGAAGTAACATGATCCCTGTTCATAGATGATATGATCTTATATGTACAAAATCCTAAGGATTCCACAAAAGAGACTGTTGGAGATAATACATGAATTCAGTAAAGTAGCAGGATACAAAGTCAACAAACAAAAATTAGTTACATTTCTATACACTAAAAATGAACAATTCAAAAAGGAAATTCAGAAAGTCCATGTACTATAATAACAAAAAGAATAGAATAAAATACTTAGGAATTAACCAAGAAAGAGAAAGACTTGTACATTGAAAACTAGAAAATGTTGCTGAAAGAATAATTAAAGAAGGTATAAATAAATGAAAACATTCCATGTTCATGGACTGAAAGACTTAATATTGTTAAGGAGTCAGTACTACCCAAAGTGATCTACAGGTTCAGTGTAATCCCTATCAAAGTCCCAGTGACTCTTTTTACAGAAATAGAAAATCCTTTCCTAAAATTCATATGGAATCTAAAGGCACCCTGGACAGCTGAAGCAATCTTGAGAAAGAATACAGCTGGAAGACTAACACTTGCTGATTTCAAAACTTACTACAATTTACAGTAATCAAAACAGGGTGGTGCTGGCATAAAGACAGATATATAGACCAGCAGAATAGAATAAAGAGCTCAGGAATAAACCCTCACATATGTGGTCAAATGATTTTTGATAAATGTGCCAAAACCATTCAATGGGGAAAGGGCAATCTTTGAATAAATGTTTCTGGGAAAAGTGGATATCCACATACAAAAGAATAAAGTTGGACCATTTGAACATTACCTAACACCATATATCAAAATTAACTCAAAATGAATCAAAGACCTAAATGTGAGAACTAAAAGTATAAAACTCTTCGAAGAAAACCTAAGTCAAAATCTTCACAACATTGGAGTTAGCACTGATTTCTTGGATATGGCACTAAAGGCATTGGTAACAAATGGAAAAATAGACAAACTGAATTCATGAATTCACGAAAATTTTTTTTAAATTGTACATCCAAAGACACTATCAACAGAATAATAAGGTAACACACAGAATGGAAGAATATTTGTAAATCATATATCTAATAAGGGATTATTATCCAGAATATGTAGAGACTTTCTAAAATTCAACAACAAAAATAAAAAATCTGATTTGAAAATGGAAAACTGACTTGAATAGATATTTCTCCAAAGAAGATATATAAATGGCCAATAAACACATGAAAAGAAGCTCAATATCACTAATCATTAGGGAAATGCAAATCAAAACTACAATGAGATATCACCTTATACCCATTAGGATGGCTACTATTGAAAAATGGAAAAGAGAAAGAGTTGATTAGGATGTGGAGAAATTGAAACACTTGTGAACCTTTGGTGGGAATGTAAAATGGTACAGTAGCTGTGTAAAACTGTGTGGTGGTTCCTCAAATCATTAAAAATAGAACTACCACACAATCTAGTTAACTCTACTTCTGGGTATATGTCCAAAGGAAATGAAGCAGTGTCTTGAAGGGATATTGTACACTCATGTTCATAGCAGCATTATTCACAATAGCCAAACTGTGTAAGGAACCCAGGGATCCATCAACAGAAAAATGGATAAGTAAAAATGTGAAAAATACATACAATGGAAGGGGAAAGGTGGGGGGGGAGGGATACATTGGGAGTTTGGGATTAACATATACACACTACTATATATAACATAGATAATCAACAAGGACCTACTGTATAGCACAGGGAACTCTACTCAATATTCTGTCATAACCTAAGTGGGAAAAGAATCTGAAAAAGAATAGATATATGTACCTGTATAACTGAATCACTTTGCTGTACACCTGAAACTAACACAACATTGTAAATCAACTATACTCCAATACAAAATAAAAATTTGACAAAATACATACAATGGAACATAATTAAGCCTTGAAAAGTAAAGACATCCTAACATATGCTACAACATGGATGAACAATGAGAACATTATGCTAAGTGAAATAGGTCAGTCACAAAAAGACAATGTATGATTCCAGTAATGCAAGGATGTTAGTCAAAATCAGAGACAGACAGTATAATGATAGTTGCCAGGGGCTGTGGTGGATAGGGGGAAATGGGAAGTTATTATTTACTGAGTATAGAGTTGCAGTTTTACAAAATAAAAAGAATTCTGGAGATGAAAGTTGATGATGGTAACACAGTATGGATATATTTAAGACCATTGAACTGTACAATTAGAAATGGTTAAGATGGCAAATTTAATTTCTATGTATATTACCACAATAAAAAATGGAAAAAAATCTTAGAGGCGTTACTGCTCAATAAACTCATGGAAAAATGAAAATGGCACCTCTAATTAAATCTTAACCAGGTCCCCAAAACAATACTTTAGCCAGTTTTAAGTGTTCACCTATTAGACAAAGAGAAAGTCTTATCTAATTCTTTACCCCCAATAATGGCCCATTGAGGGCCTTACCCACACAACTTGACACCTGTAGTTTACTGATGAATCAGTTTGCCTCCAGGGTGGACAAATCCAATAGAATTTCATTCATAACGATGATAATGCATTACTGATAAAACAGCATTTGTACATTCAGTGTGCGTAGCACTGGAAGCACAGTAACAATAAAATATACCTTTACACAGACTCATGACCCAGCACTAAATATGTCTTAACTGTATGTTTTAACTGTAGGCCTTTGGACTACCCATGAATGGATTATAAATATGCATCCATGTAGGGCACCTCCCTACAGAAAAGATTCGAAAACTGGTTCAGTCATTTAAACATTGTGTTGCTATGCACATGCCCATAAGAATCAAGCACATCTTAAGGGAAACATTGGACTAATAATCTTAATAAAGTCTAGGCAGCTATCATTTACATTATAGCCTACTGTATTCAAGTTCCATATCTCTATGGTAATCACAAGAATCACAAGAAAGAATTGGGCTTCCCAATGAAAATCCTATTTTTCATGCATATAAAGGCTACTACTAACCTAAAAAAACAAAATTCAAAAAATTCAAAAATAAAAAATAAAAAAGATTACCTGACCATACACACCTCTACCCAGGCTGAGGTTCTACATACTTACCCAAGGTCACAGAGTTGGAAAATTATAAGAAATCTTTTTCTCCCTTTTTTTCAGAGTAACTGTATATTTGTCTGCTATCTTTCCTGCCTGCCTTGGTATCATGAATGAATAAACAGTTCATACACTGCCCGCTTTGACTGCAGTTTATTTATGGACAGTTTATACGACCTCAACAGATGGACGAATGTATTGTTCAGAAGAGGACACATGGAGAAACATGAACTTAGGTACAGGTATTCCACACTTTTCTGCTAGAGATTTTGGTTATAATTACAAAATGGTAATCCTAGGGTCTTTTTGGAGCTCATCACTCTGGACAAGGAACAAATACCCTGACTTGTGTTCAATGAGCCAGCCACTTGGATCCCAGGTTCCAAGCCAAGGATGTGGGTGGGGTCAGGGGTATTGTGTTATGGACAGATCTTGCAGGAGACTTTTACAGCTGTCCTGGGAAGGGGCTCACAATACAAATTCCTCACAATTGGACATGTATCTTTCCAAATGACCCAGTTGAGTGGAATCTTACTGATGCCCCATTTCCAGGTGTGGAGTCAATCAGAGATAATGGAGTTACTTCTGTTTAGTGAAAGAGAAATGAGGATGGCTCTAGAGGTTCATTCACTACCATCACCACCCCTCCTTTCAGTAGCTAAACAAAAATATAGCTCAGATTTTCTGATGATGCCCATTCTAACTGGTGTAAGGTGATACCTCATTGTAGTTTTGATTTACATTTCTCTAATAATTAGTGATGTTGAACAGCTTTTCATGTGCTTCTTGGCCATCTGTATGTCTTCTTTGGAGAAATGTCTATTTAGGTCTTCTGCCCATTTTTGGACTGGGTTGTTTGTTTTTTTAATATTGAGCTGCATGAGCTGTTTATATATTTTGGAGATTAATCCTCTGTCCATTGATTTGTTGGCAAATATTTTCTCCCATTGTGAGAGTTGTCTTTTTGTCTTGTTTGTAGTTTTCTTTGCTTTGCAAAAGCTTTTAAGTTTCATTAGGTCCCATTTGTTTATTTTTGTTTTTATTTCCATTACTCTAGGAGGTGGATCAAAAAAGATCTTGCTGTGATTTATGTCCAAAAGTGCTCTTCCTATGTTTTCCTCTAAGAGTTTTATAGTGTCCAGTCTTACATTTAGGTCTCTAATCCATTTTGAGTTTATTTTTGTGTATGGTGTTAGGGAGTGTTCTAATTTCATTCTTTTACATGTAGATGTCCAGTTTTCCCAGCACCACTTACTGAAGAGACTGTCTTTTCTCCATTGTATATCCTTGCCTCCTTTGTCACAGAGTAGTTGACCTATGGGTGCATGGGTTTATCTCTGGGCTTTCTATCATGTTCTATTGATCTATATTTCTGTTTTTGTGCCAGTACCATATTGTCTTGATTACTGTAGCTTTGTAGTATAGTCTGAAGTCAGGGAGTCTGATTCCTCCAGCTCTGTTTTTTTCCCTCAAGACTGCTTTGGCTATTCGGGGTCTTTTGTGTCTCCATACAAATTATAAGATTTTTTTTTGTTCTAGTTCTGTAAAAAACTACAAACAGCAAATGCTGCAGAGGGTGTGGAGAAAAGGGAACCCTCTTTCACTCTTGGTGGGAATGTAAATTGATACAGCCACTATGGAGAACAGTATGGAGATTCCTTAAATGGAAGCAACCTAAATGCCCATCAACAGACGAATGTATAAAGAAGATGTGATACATATATACAGTGGAATATTACTCAGCCATAAAAAGGAACGAAATTGGGTCATTTGTAGAGACGTGGATGGATCTAGAGACCATCATACAGAGTGAAGTAAGTCAAAAACAGAAAAACAAATGTCATATATTAACGCATATATGTGGAACCTAGAGAAATGGTACAGATGAACTGGTTTGCAGGGCAGAAATAGAAACACAGATGTAGAGAACGTATGGACACCAAGGGGAGAAGTGACAGGAGGTGGTGGTGGTGTGTTGAATTGGGAGATTGGGATTGACATATATACACTAATATGTATAAAATGGATAACAAATAAGAACCTGCTGTATAAAAAATAAAAATTATATATATATAGCTCAGTAGGTCGTAGTTGTTTATCAGAACAAGCTGATACCAGCCATGGGACTCTGGAAGATTCTACTTCTAATAAGGTCACGTTTCCAATCAAGGAACCTCTACATAGTCACAAAAGATGTTTCCTACTCACCTCCTTCTCTTAAACCTATAAGTATAGAATATCATGGGGTGAGGGTTCCTGTTTTCTGAAATATTGACCATGTTGCACGCATTTGTCCATTTCCAGCATGAGCAGGGAGATAACAGAAGTTTAGGGGATTATAGTACATTAAATATCTCTAAAATATGTATTATATTATTATATCTATGATATAATATCTATTATCTCCATTATAGAGAATCTACTAATGTATAAGGTTTTCCCCCCAATACACACTATTTTTATCTATTTTGCATGGTTTTTGTGGCTTGTATCCATGACTTTTTTGCACAAAGTGTCCTCATTGGTAAAAAAAAAAAAATACTGCAGGTATATACACACAGTAATTTAAGACGTGGTCATGATTTGACTATTCATATTGGGAAAGAAATAAGATAGCATATAAGATTAAAGATTGCAGTTGGGTAGAATATCTTCTATTTGCTTCTTGAGATTTACGATCCCTCCTTCTCCACATTACTCTCTGCCCCAAGGCCAACCTGTATGGATTACATGAACAGGGCTTCAGTGTCCTCTGATTTCTAACCAGGTTCAGTTAAAAATGAAACTCATTTAATTCTCACTAACACCAATTTGGTTCTATCACCCCATTTTTACATAAAAGGAAATTGAGATTAGGGTGTTTAGGTATCTTACTTGCTTTATATTGTCTGGAACTCATAAGAACTCTTGACTAATTTTATATTATTATTAGTGTGGATTGTTGCTATTGTTGTTGCTGTTCCTCTTTTGACCATACCTTAAATTAGCCTTTAGGAATCCACTGATCTATGTTTGAGGCATAAAAGAGAACAGAACACTTTGTTTCCAATGTCAATTCTCTCTTTTTTTAAAAAGATCTTTTCTTGCAATTATGAAATAAATTATAATTTGAAAAAGTGCAAAAAAAATGACACATACAAAGTAGAATGAAATGTCCGTGATATTTTTCAACTCATTAATTAAAGTGAAAACCAATACGAATGTCCTATAGGGTAATACAATATAGGTTATATTTTCTAACAGATAGAAATAGTTTGATCTATACCAGACAAAAAAAAGTCTGCACTCTAACATTCAGGTTCACAGTCTCAGCCTGAAATGTATAGCAAAGAGTAAGGTCAAACACTGCACTATGCTTGTAGAGAAATAAATAATTCTTTAGAGGGCTTGTTAAATAATACACCAATATGATACTGAAAAGACTTGCTGTATTCCTCTTGCTATATTTCTAAGTTTTGGATAATTTTTCCCAAGAAGCTAAGAGGAAGATAAGGAAGATGATTGAAAGAGTGAAGAAAGACTAAAGAGAGAGTGAATTCAGGGTGTTTATCGTGTTTCTTTTCTGTGATGTCGCCATGAGCTGACTTTGTCCTCAGCAGAATGATCTGGTTGCACCTTTGTAAATAAAGGATCATCTAATAACTCTCATCTAATTCTTAGTGTGCTGTTTGCTGTTGGGACCTTGACTGATACATGTATCAATCTTCCTGGGAAGAAAAGGAAGAAATATTACATAATTATGTGGCAATAATAATGTGCTTAATAGTAGCAGAAATGTTGACAAAATGTTATTTAATTTGTACTGCTAATAAAGCAAAAATAAGCTAATGAAGCTAATTGAAACAAAATGGAAAAACAAGTTAAAATAAAAATATATTTTATTTGAGATAAGACAGTGCTGACAAAGGAACTAAGAGCATATGGAAACAAAACCTGTTTAAGAAGGAATGTATGAATTCAGAAACATGGGGTCACCCTTTATGAAGGAAACCATCAGCTTCTCTCTTAAACTGCCTTGCTTAATTGATTTATTAGGCAAAGATTAAATGTCCAATTTGAATCACATATTTGCTACATGCTGTTATTCCCTCACCTTCCATACCTGTTTTCTCCCACGAGTTTCTGACACCAAAAGATAAGAGACCTTGAATATGCTGTGTAACTTATTTTTATCTATGCTTGAGTTCATTTTAAGGCTGGTAAAACATTATTTTCAGATAATTACATAAAATCATAAAAAAATGACTATTGAAAACTAATGAATAAGTGATGGTTCATGCACTATAACTTGTCAAGTACTTAAAAATTATGTTACAGTAAACCCACTTGGTGTCATTTTATTATTCTTCCTTCTCATCTCATGGCATTTGTTTCCCAGCACCATAAAATAAATCAGTGTAATTCCTAGTGATTGGATTTCATATATTTAAAGTAAAGTGTTCTCAAGATTATCTTAACCTAAATACACCAGAGATTTGTTTTGTTATTTTATATGTTTTAAATTCTTCAAATATATATGTACCTATTTTAATGAAAGCAAATATTTTGAATATGTGGGAAAACTCTGTACTCTATGATAACTACAGACCACAGTTGAGAAAACATTTATTAAGTAGAGTTATAGAAAATATTTTTTGTTCCCTCTCTGTGTACCCTGATGGAAGTAGTTACATTGTTTTCTTTTCTTGAGCAATCTCTGAAAAAAGTGTTAAGGGCTGCTTTTCCAAGAAACGCTTTGCTCTGTCAATTATTAAGGCATTTAATCCAACATGCCAGAGATCTAATTCAAGAATGCTCCTCACGGGCTTCCCTGGTGGCACAGTGGTTGAGAATCTGCCTGCCAATGCAGGGGACACGGGTTCGAGCCCTGGTCTGGGAAGATCCCACATGCCGCGGAGCAACTAGGCCCGTGAGCCACAACTACTGAGCCTGCGCGTCTGGAGCCTGTGCTCCTCAACAAGAGAGGCCGCGATAGCAAGAGGCCCGCGCATCGCAATGAAGAGTGGCCCCCGCTTGCTGCAACTAGAGAAAGCCCTCACATAGAAACGAAGACCCAACACAGCCAAAAATAAATAAATAAATAAATAAATAAATAAATAAATAAATAAAAAAGAATGCTCCCAAAACTTAAATATTCATTTGTCTTTATCTTTCCCGCAAGCCAGGACCCTAGGATTAGGCCCCATGGGGCCTAAATATATCCGTTAGATGGAATATCCCAGCCAACAGGAATAGGGAATTAAGTGACATGTACTTGCTCCCTGAGGACTGGCAGATGATCTCACACAGATGTGGTTTTGTTTGGATTTTACCTAAATCAGTGGTCAGTCATGCAATCCAGTCTCTCAGCTGCACAATCCTTTATGGGATATAAATTCCCCATAAAGCAATTTTCTCTGTGGCTTAAGAGCATCTGCAAGACACAGATAATTCTAAAAATATTTTGCATCTCTCTTGGTGAGTACAAAGCTCTCCAATAGCCTTGTATGGTAGGATTATTGTAACTTTGTCTTAAATAGTACGCACTTCTGAGATAAACTGTGGTACATGCACACTTAAAAATGCCCCACACTAATATGTATAAAATGGATAACTAATAAGAAACTGCTGTATAAAAAAATAAATTAAATTAAAAAAAATTTTTTAAAGGCCCACTCCTCTGTAACTACCCAGAAAGGCAAAATATTTATATATATAAAAAAATGTTAACTATTAGAAATAACTGTTTCTATTGATCAAACAATAGCTCACAGCTTAAAGAATATGAATATTAAATGTCTTCTAAGTGACTCTCATAATACAAGAAAAGATACCTACTGCAAATTTCATTCCTTTGTTTTTCACGTTTAGTATAACATGCCCCATCTTGAGTTAGAAATTGAGGAATTACTTGTATTAATTTTCTCACCCAACTGCAATACTTTTATCCTCCACCCAACAACCCCCTCCCAAGTCCTAAACCTCTAAAAAAAAAAAAAGTTGTTGCCTTTTCAATGCAGTATTCTTATAATACTCATAATAAATAAAATCTTGTAAAATTTACCAATTTCTAAAATCTGGAAAGTGATGTTACATTATCCCACTGCTTTTCTTTGATAAGAAAAGAAAGTTGTATTTAGTCTATAAAGAATTTTAAAAGAAAATGAATATTCCATAGTAATACTCTTCTGTCTTTTCTGATTCTCTTTCAGGTCAGAACAATAATACAATTGATGTACACTCTTCTGTTTATCTGTCTTTAGTGGTCTGAGAAGAGCAAAGTGTAATGTAACAGGTTTGTTCATGCTCTTTCCACTACTTGAAAGGACCTGGGTTTTCTTTGAAAGTATAAATAAAAGTCCACTGATCTCAGATACCATCCAGGGTTATTTAACAGGAAGCTTAAAAGAAAAAAAATTGATTTAAGTGAACAGGAAACACATGACAGGGACAAGATTTCAAATGAGATGCACAATTGACCACATGGCCCCTGAGAGAAACAATTTGAGTATTTTCTTCCTTCCTATACATATCTCAGTTCCAGTTTTGAGACCCAGCTAGTGTCTGTTTTCTATTCCATGCTAGCTATGGTGTTTTCACTTTATTTTATTTTGTACGCTTTTAATACAACCAAATTTACTGGGCCAACATAGATGGGTAAACAAAGTTCTTCCTCCTGAGGATTAAAGCTCTTTTTCAGTCAACTGGTTTCGATTCTGAGAGAATAATATCTTTTGTTTACCAGGCCTTTCATTTTTGTATAGATTGAGGATCAGAGAGAGCAAGCAGTTTCCATAAACATGCAACCCAGATCCCATGTCCTCTACCACCCTTGTTCACAGAGAGGTTGAGTCTGTCTGTGCGTACGAGCCAAAAATTGATGATAGCAGCCCTGTATCCCTACTCAGTCTGACTTTGAAAAAGGATAATGAAGAAAAATTCTCCTAATGAACAGAGCTTGAAGCATTTTGTGAGGTGATCCACCTTGCATGGAAAGAGAAGTGGTTAGAACATGTACACATTTATGGCTAGGAACAATTGGCTTGGTCAGAAAACTGGAAGAAAAAAGATTGTAAGATTAGAGGTAAGGAAATCTGAGGTAATTATATGTGAGTGGTCACAGGGGAACTGGTACAGAGTATGAACATTTTGAAGTACTTGTTAATGCCATCCAGAGAGCATCTACCTCAGAAGATCTATAGAATGTTTAACATAGGGACCTACATAACACTGAATAAGACATGAAACCCACTTTCACATCACATATGGTGCCATAAGTCACCTTATAAAGTTATGGAATAGATGGTTGAAGGGAGTTAACAACACGGAGTATACAATTTAAAGAATTTTATATATTGGTGTGTCCCCAATAGGTAGAAAACAGGAATCAAATAGTGAAATCAAGAGTAGCTCTGCTTACCAACACAACCAGTGACGTACCTGGAGATTTAATGTTTCTGTTCATGCAACTCAAGGCTCTGAAGATTTAGAGACTGGCTGCTACAGCAAAAACACTTCCACTAGGAGAACTATGATGTGTCCTATTAAACTGTAAGCCACCTAAGTACTTTAGACTCCTCATGCCAAAAGACCAGCAGGCAAGAAGGGAAAGAGCTATCTTGGCAGGGATAACTGCCCCTATTATCAGTAGGAGGTAAGACTATTATTACTTATGAGGGTAGGGAAGAATCTGTTTTGCACCCTGTTGATCTGTAGGAACATACTGGTACTCCTTTTTTCCAGTTTTCACTGTATATGGACAATGGCAGCAAAGAGAATCTGGGTTATGCTTCTGGGTAACACTGAGATGAGCAGAGTACTAGCTAAGGGTGAAGGAAACTTAGAAAGGCTACAAGGGGAGAGATAGTTTTATTTGCTTCCCTGAGACCAGCTTTAGTGGTAAGGGCTGTTGTTGGACCCACTAAGGTTACTCTTTAAAGTTTCTCCCTGGAAATGATGCTCACCAGAAGCCTGAAGTTGCTGCTTGCATAACCTATCTAAAGCAGTGGGTCTGAACCACACACAGTGTGGACTGTCGTGATGTCAGTCAGATTCTCCTTCAGAAATAATGACATTGCCTCAGGTGTTGGGAGTTCTTCCAGAATATTGCTCTCAGCTGTCAGTCCTCTTTAGATATTGCGGTAACTAAAGATGCCTGCCTTGCCTAATGTCACTTTTCTTTCCAGGAGCAGTCCATAGCTAATGAATAATAACAAATGGGTATAAAGGTTTGATTCCCTTATGCCAATTTAGCAAAACATTAAAGGGATATCCAAGTTCCAGAGCCCATTTTTAGGTAGACAGGAACCTCCTTCTTTAAGACAACATCACAGGTCAGATTTTACTTCTGCATGCCCTTTTTTTTTTTAAACATCTTTATTGGGGTATAATTGCTTTACAATGGTGTGTTAGTTTCTGCTTTATAACAAAGTGGATCAGGTATACATATACATATGTTCCCATATCTCTTCCCTCTTGCATCTCCCTCCCTCCCACCCTCCCTGTCCCACCCCTCTAGGTGGTGACAAAGCACCGAGCTGATCTCCTTCCCCCTCCCCATATCCTCAAGTCCATTCTCTAGTAGGTCTGTGTCTTTATTCCCGTCTTACCCCTAGGTTCTTCATGACATTTTTTTTTCTTAGATTCCATATATACGTGTTAGCATATGGTATTTGTCTTTCTATTTCTGACTTACTTCACTCCGTATGACAGACTCTAGGTCCATCCACCTCACTACAAATAACTCAATTTCATTTCTTTTTATGGCTGAGTAATATTCCATTGTATATATGTGCTCTGCTCTTGGAGGAAGCATGGTCTTGAGTGAGGAAACTCTCTTCAGGTGAGAGAAAGTACCAGTGAGGGACTTAGCTGAAAGACATCAACTGCCAACACTTCCAGTAGCTGGGGAAATGAGAGCTTCTATCCTAGCAGGGACATCAGGGTGAAACAGTATAGCATCCACTACACTACCTAGAGAGACAAAAGGAGTCAGAAGAGAAACTTATGAGGTAGGCAAATGTAAAAATGAAGGATGAAAAACTGCAGATGAACAAAAACTCTGACAATGTATATAATGTATAAAATGTATACAGTATATAAATATACAAAGTAAGTTAGCTCATGTGATCTTCATATAAGCCTATGTATTGTTATGTCATTATAATCAATTGCATGTTTAAAGCTATGTGTGAATACTATAAATCATAAGGAATTTGAAGCAGAGTTGTTTACACAATTTATCAAATGTCACATATGTAGTAATTTACCTAGCCATGATTTGAACCCTATTCCAGCTTCCTTAATCATACACTGTACCAGGAAAGAGTGTGTGTGTGTGTATGTGTGTTTGTGTTGTGTAGATGATATTGTTTCAGGAATTGAGAAGTAGATGCATAGATTAAAACAGGATCTAGCAATATATCTTATTATGAACAGAAAGTTAATCTATGACAATAATGGTCATATTTTGCTAAACCTTATAAAGTTGAACCTTAAATTATATGTGTTTAAATAAACAAAATAATACAATAATACATTTATACACTATACATTTTAGAAGAATGCATAAATAATGTACTGTGGATACCGATAGCAAAGTATACACATGTATACAGTAAAATGGATACAAGAATATACTTTAGAAGAATAATAAAAAAATATATCTTAGGTGTCTGGAGAGTTTTAATGCAAATAAGGAAATCCAAAACTATAGGGACAAAGATACACATTCTTAAATAATAGTGAAAAAATAAGCAAAGTAAAGAAAAATGAGAGGTTAAGAAAAAATATTTTCAGCACAAATAACAGAGAAAAATTATATTTGTAATATTCAAATATCTCTTTCAAAGATTAAAAGACAAAGAACATATTAGAAAAAATGAAAAACCCTATTAGTAGGCAATTTAAAGAAACAGAAATCCAACAGCCCAAAGCATAATAAAAGATGCTTAATTTCACACAAGTTAATTTAAAGATGTAGTATCATTTCTTACAAAAAAAAAGAAAGAAAACAGCAGCCACTGTTAGATGATATTCAGGGAAAGTGATATTCTTGTTACATTGCTGGTAAAAATATGCTTTTTTGAAATAATTTTTTGAAAGTTAATCTAGTAATACCTATTAAAATTGAAATTAAATGGGACAAGATTCCTACTGGGTAAATATCTTATAGAAACATTCACATATGAAGAAAGGAGAGATTAAATAAAAATGTTTTCCTATAATGATCACTTGAATAAATATTAATAAATTTATACAATAGATTATCATGCAGCCAAAAAAGAGACATTTATGCCAGTTGAAAAGGAGTGATTTCTAAAATTCATTTTCAAGTCCTCCTCCACCAAGAAAACATGATAAACAGGATAACAACGAAGGATATATATTATACTGATCCTATGTTTATAAAACAAATAATAAATATCCAACAATGAATAATTTATATACAATCACGTTATCACTGAAAACAATGTAAAGAGATCCACAACAAATTCACAACGTAGATTACCTGTTGGAGGTCAAGGATTGAGAATAGAAAATGTGGGAGAATAGGGAAGAATTGATAAAAGATGCCCACAGTAAGAAACAACATGTATTCTTGGTTCCATTTATAGACGGGGGTGTGTGCTCATTTGTGTGTAACAGAGAGTATACATGTGTATATATATTTGCAGGTATATAAATATAGTGAGATATATGAGAGTATAAGTAAAATGTTGCTGATAATCATCAAGATGTGGAAATTTAGGTGATTTAATTTTTTTGCTACATTGTAAAAATTTTTAAATATGCATTTATTTTGATGTAAGCAGGAAATATATGCATGATGCTAATTTCACAAAGCAAGACTTCTGAAAAATAATACTACAGTTGACCTCACTTCTTTCTCCATGGTTCTAATATCTTAATTCCTGTACTATCTTCCTTTTTAATATTCTACCAGTTGCTAACAATCATGCTGCATTACAGTTTGCTATATTTGGAGAACATAATTTTCTGTATATATCCTACACTTACGTTGTTTGTTTCCTTGCCTTTTCTACATTTTCGATTCTAGATTTTTATAATCTTAATAGATAACTATTAAAATGCCAGTATCATGATACTGAATAAAATATAAGTATTTTATTCAAATTATATTTTTTCTAGAAAAATCGTGACTAGATTGGGGATCTGGAATGGGGTGGGGTTATACTTCAGCTTGAAGCATACATTTGGCATTTTCAAAACCAAATTTTAGACTACATTTTAGTTTTGCATTAAGTCAACCTTATTTGTAGATATAACTTCAAGGGTAGGCTCATTTGGGAATAAATAAAACAAGAAAAACTCTCAGAAAAAAATAGGTTTTTCTTTTCTAAAAATAAATTAAAAGGCAGGATTCAGTGAATTCTGAAATGTACTCCTATCTCAGACTAAATACTTTCTTAGATTATATGGAAATTGGAGTTAAAGAATCTACTTTTCTAGTGTAATTTTGCTTCCTTAATAGATACTTTATGGTCACCATCATTTTTCCACAGTTTAATACATTGCCTGTCTAGACCATTTTATATTCCAATAAATGTTCCATTCCATTCTATATGCCAAAGCACTAATTTGGATTTAGCTTCTACCTCATTTTCCCTTAAAATTGATTATTCTTTGATGCTTTGCATTTCTGGCTAAGTTCTTAAGTATTTTTATATATATATATATTTATTTAGTTATTTATTTATTTTTGGTTGCGTTGGGTCTTCATTGCTGCATGCAGGCTTTCTCTAGTTGTGGTGATCCAGGGCTACTCTTTGTGGTGCACAGTGTTAAGTATTTTTTAAAGTCCTTTTGTTTTTCTGGGTCTTAGTGTAGAGACAAATTTCCTGATAGTCTCCAAATCACTCTTAGACTTAAAGTAACACCAAATTTGAAAATAACATTTATACTGTTATAGACAATCCTTTTTGGCATGACTGGGATGACCATATCCTCAGACTAAATTTCATAAGTCAAACTTGTCAGATTAGTTGGAATCCCAAGATGTCATATCCCAAGAAACATTAATATTAGTATTTCATTAAACTGAATTAAACTAGAAATAGTGCCTTTGCTGTAAACAGACATCATAGTCCATCAGAAGACATGAAAAGTTCAACAACTTGGACATTATCACATGTGAAGAATAAATGAAGCCATGGAAATTGCTTATGGAGTGTGTGTGTGTGTGTGTGCATGCACACGTGTGTGCGTGCACATACACATGCCAGTATGTGTACACATGCTTTGGTGGTCAGTTGTTTCTGTAGTTGAAATATCATGGCAACAAAAAGTGCCACATACAATTAACAATTATAATAGTGAGTCATATGAGCAAAGTTGTGTCTGTAGATAGACCAGTACAGACCCAGTAGAAGCAGAAGCTGCCCATTGTTTTTTATGGCAAGTCTGTCTGTATAATGAATGACCTTGCATTTTACTGTTCTAAATTCCTACCAGTTTCACTAGTGCTAAGTTTTTTTGTGCTTTTTTTCCTGATTTGTTTTTTTTTTCCAACTCCTTATAACGAAAAAAAATAACTAAGATAAATTGGATAACATGAAGCAGTGACACTAATGACTTTCTAGATGACTGTGTGCTATTTTGTGATAGATATAAGTGAAGTTAATGTGTTTCAATATGTTTTATTTGAAAATTGTAAATGGTCATACTTATTAGCTTCTTGTGAACTGATTTTAGATCAGTATTCTAAAGCAAGATTAAAATTAAGCACATATCATCAATTGTTCTGGAGACTGAATTTACACTTTTCTGCACAGAATTACAGATGCAATCTGTAATGTTGCCTGGACTAAATAGTTACTCAGTGAAATCCAGACACTAAATAATTCAATTTCCTATTAATGTTATAGAAAATTCTTAATTAAAATTATAACAAAATTATCTATATAAAGCAAAACTGGAAAGTTAGTTATGAGTATTACAATAATCAGTGGCTAAAGGGGAGCTTTGGGAAATCATTGTACTAAAATCAAATACTTAGATAGGAGTATCTTTCCCAAAATTGTACCAGTTCTAAAGATTTGTGAGTTGACTTTTATTCAAAATGTGGAGAATGTACAAATAACGCCATAACCAGTAAATCAGAGAACTTCTCTAGGAATATTCTGTTGTAAACATTCTGTGATTGAAATAATAATAGCTAACGTTCAGGGCTTTCTTTGTGTCCAATACTCCTCATAGTTCTTTCTAAAATATTATGGTGAAAATAAAGCACAACAAATTTCAATCACTGACTAAGGTCATGTAACTTGTAAGAAATAAAGTTGGAATTTGGAAGCAAACAATCTGCCACTAGCACATGCTTAACCACTTAACACTTCCTTGAGCCAATATAAAGTATTACCCAACTGCTGAATTCTTATTCTGAGCTGCATAGCATTATTTCTTTATCTGTAAAAATAGAAACACATTGTTTCCCACCAAGGAAATCATGGAATATGTGTTAGTTAAGTGTTTATTTTACACGAATGGATATTTATATTTCATATAAATATTAAGCATGCATTCCAAATTTGTCTCTCATTAAAAATAAATTTATTCTCCAGGTCCTTAGTGTTCTGTACAGTGGTCTATCTCTCTCTCACACACCCAAGTATAATGAAGCAAAAAGTGATTATATCAAATTTAACTGTACTATTCTTATTATTGAATCTTACAGCCAAAAGCAGGAATCTGTCTCATTAAGTAAAAGATAAAATATTTAGGATATTATAAAATTTTTAAAAGTTGACATTTTTAGGCTAAGCAAAAGAAATATTAATATAATAAAAATATTTATTTTAGCACTATTATATTATACCTTAAAGATAATCTTCATCACACAGACTGAAAGTGAGGGGATGGAAAATGGTATTCCATGCAAATGGAAATGTAAAGAAAGCTGGGGTAGCAATACTTATATCAGACAAAATAGACCTTAAAACAAAGACTGTTAACAAGAGACAAAGGAGGACATTATACAATAATAAAGGGATCAATAAAGCAAGAATATAAATATATATGCACGCAACATAGGAGCACCTAAATACATAAAGCAGATATTAACATACATAAAGAGAAAAATTGCCAATCATATGATAATAGTAGGGGACTTTAAAACTCGACTTAGATCAATGGACAGATAATCCAGATAGAAACTCAATAAGCAAACACTGGCCTTATATGATACATTAGATCAGATTGATTTAATAGATATATACAGAGCATTCCATTTGCAAACAGCAGAATACACATTGATTGCAAGTGCCCATGGAACATTCTTCAGAATAAATCACATTCTAGGCCACTAAACAAGTCTTGGTAAATTTAAGAATATTGAAATCATATTAAGATCTTTTCCAACCACAATAGTGTAAGACTAAAAATCAACTACAAGAAAAAACTACAAAAAAACACAAACACACTGAGTCTAAATAATGCTACTAAACAACCAATGAGTCACTGAATAAATCAAAGAACAAATTAAAAATTACCTTGAAACAAATGAAAATGGAAACACAATGATCCAAAACCTACAGCAAAAGCAATTCTAAGAGAGAAGTTTATAGTTATTAAGCCTACTTCAGCAAACAAGAAAAATCTCAAATAAATAATCTAACCTTACACCTGAAGGAACTAGCAAAAGTTACATAGATTTGATACAGAACAGACTAATATATGGGCAGAATAGGTCATTATCAAAATATTTAATTTGATGGAGTGTTCCAAAGGCTCGCTCATATGGCCACTGATTAGCATGTATTAACATTTATTAATACCTCCTATGTTTCAGGAACAATCTCAGGAAATACAGATTTAAAAATTAATAAATAAGGATGGTGGCCAAAATAGTGGGATAGGAAGACACTGAATTCACCTCCTCTCATGGGCAAACCAAAATTACAACTTACAGAACAACTATCTATGAGAACAATCTGAAGACTAGCAGAAAATATTCTAAACAACTAACAATATAAAGAAGGAACCACAACGAGATGAGTAGTAGGGGTGGCAACAGGGAATACTCAGAACCCACATCCTCAGGTCAGCAACCTACAAACGTGAGTAATATTACAAAGGTCCTCCTCAAAGAGTGAGAGGTATGAGCTCCATATTGGGCTCCCCACCCCAGCCCAGGTGATCTGCATCAGAAAAGCAAGCCCCCCAAACATCTGGCTTTGAAAACCAGTGAGAATTACATTTGTGAGAGCTGGCAAGCTTCAGGAAACAAAGACTTGCTCATATAGGATACATGCAAAATTTCACACACTCCGAGTCCCAGCATAGTGGCAGTAGTTTGAAAGGAGTCTTGTTGATCTTGTAGAGCCTCCCAGAGAGGAAGAAAGCAACTGGGAATCCCCCTGGAGACAAAGACACTGGCAGCAGCCATTTTGGGGAGCTCATTCTACCATTATGATACCAGTGCTGGAAACTGCCATTTGGGAATCCTCCCACAAACTTATTAGCACCCAGGACCTACCCATCCACCAATGAGCTCGCAGCAGCCTCATGTCCCCCAGGCTGCACAGCCAGCCATGCAGGGGCCCAGCCCCACATACCAGTGGACTGGCAGGAGCTCTAATCCCCCCTGGAATACACAGTCAACCATGCAGGAAGACTATCCTGCCCTTCAGCAGGTGAGAGTCACTAAAAAAGACAGGACCTTGCAGCCAACGGCACTGGGGCCAGTCTCACCTCCCAGTGCCCTCACAGTGGCCAGTCCTGCCACAACAGAAGGGGGCACAGAGCCCACATAAGGGGCACTCCTAGAGCATATAGCTCTGGTGACAAGAAGGGAGTGTGCTGCCGGGCCCCATAAGGTATCTTCTACATAAGGTCACTTCTCCAATATCAGAAAATGTAACCAATCTACATAATGCATAGAAATATTAGCAAACATAACACATATATATGGAATCTAAAAAAAAATGGTTCTGAAGAACCTAGGGGCAGGACAGGAATATGATCCAAAACCTACAGCAAAAGCAATTCTAAGAGAGAAGTTTATAGTTATTAAGCCTACTTCAGCAAACAAGAAAAATCTCAAATAAATAATCTAACCTTACACCTGAAGGAACTAGCAAAAGAAGAAAAAACAAAACCCAAAGTTAGTAAAAAGAAAGAAATAGAGGTCAAAGTGAAAGTAAATGAAATAGAAACTAAAAAATAATGGGAAAGATCAAAGAAACTAAGAATTGGTATTTTGAAAAGATAAACAAAATTTATAAACCTAGAGCCAGACTCATCAAGAAAAAAAGAGGGCCTAAATAAATAAAATCAGAAATGAGAGAGAAGTTACAACTATCACCACAGAAATACAAAGGATCATAAGAAATTACTATGAATAACTGTATGCCAAAAAAGTGGATGACCTAGAAGAAATGATTAAACTCCTAGAAACATACAATCTCCCAAGATTGAATTAGAAGCAATACAAAATATGAACAGGTTGATTACCAGTAATGAAATTAATCAGTAATCAAAACCTCCAACAAACAAAATTAAGGATCAGAGGGCGTCAAAAGAAAATTCTATCAAACATTTAAAGAAGAGTAAACAACTATCCTTCTCAAACTATTCCAAAAAATTGAAGAGGAAGGAACATTTTCAAACTCATTCTATGAAATCAGTATTATCCTGATACCAAAGCCAGACAAAAACACAAGAATAAAGGAAAATTACATGCCCTACATAAGGTCACTTCTCCAATATCAGAAAATGTAACCAATCTACATAATGCATAGAAATAAAAACAGAGAGGCTAGGCAAAATGAAGAGACAAAGGAGTATATTCCAAATGAAGGAACAAGACAAAACCTAAGAAAAAATACTAAGCAAAGTGGAGATAAGCAATCTACCTGAAAATGAGTTCAAGGTAATCATCATTACAATGCTCATTGAACTTGGGAGAAGAATGGATGAACACAGTGAGAATTTCAAAAGAGTTCGGAAATTTAAAGAAGTACAAAACAGAGGTGAAGAATACAATCAATGAAATAACAAATACACTAGAAGAAATCAAAAGAAGTTTAGATGATATAGAAGAATGGATCAATGATTTGATAGACAAAGTAGTGGAAATCACCCAAGCTGAATAAAAAAGAAAGAAAACAGAATTTTAAAAAATGAGGATGGTTTAAGACACCTCATGGACAACATCAAGATAACAGTCACATTATAGCCATCCTAGAAGGAGAATAAAGAGAGAGAAATAGCCAGAGAACTTATTTGAAGAAATAATAGCTGAAAACTTTCCTAATCTGGATAAGGAAATTGACCATTCAGGTCCAAGAAGCACAGAGAGTCCCAAATAAGATGAACCCAAAGAGATGCACACCAAGACACACTGTAATTAAAATGTCAAAAGTTAAAGTTAAAGAGAGAAACTCAAAAGCAGGAAGAGAAAAGTAACTAGTTATGTATAGGGAACTCCCATAAGACTGTCACCTTACTTTTCAGCAGGAACCTTGCAGACTAAAAGTAATGTCACAATATATTCAAAGTGATGAAAATTAAAAAATGACAACCAAGAATACTCTACCTGTCAAGATTATCATTCGGATTTGAAAAAGAGATACAAGAAAAGTTTTACAGACAAGCAAAAGCTAAGAGTTCAGCACCACTAAACTGATTTTTCAAGAACTGTTATAGGGACTTCTCTAAGCAGAAAAGACAAGATCACAAGTAGGATATGAAAATTACAAAATGAAAAATCTCACTGGTAAAGGCAAACGCACAATACATTTAGTAGATCAACCACATATAAAGCTATTTGGAATGTTAAAATCAGAAGTAGTAAAATCATTTAATTTACAATAAATAGTTAAAGGATACTAAAGAAAGATGTAAAAATATGACATCAAAACATTAAACTTTGGTGGGGGGGGTTATTAGAATGCATTTGAACTTAAGAGACCATCAACATATGTCTACAAGAGACTCACTTCAGATCTAAAGACACACACAGACTGAAAGTGAGGGGATGGAAAATGGTATTCCATGCAAATGGAAATGTAAAGAAAGCTGGGGTAGCAATACTTATATCAGACAAAATAGACCTTAAAACAAA
>NC_041215.1:89306985-89325823 GCF_002837175.3 Physeter macrocephalus | reverse complement strand
AAAAAAAAATGGTTCTGAAGAACCTAGGGGCAGGACAGGAATAAAGACGCAGACATAGAAAATGGACTTGAGGACACAGGGAGTGGGAAGGGTAAGCTGGGACGAAGTGAGAGAGTGGCATGGACATATATACACTACCAAATGTAAAATAGATAGCTAGTGGGAAGCAGCCAAATAACACAGGGAGATCAGCTTGGTGCTTTGTGACCACCTAGAGGGATTGGGACAGGGAGGGTGGGAGGGAGACACAAGAGAGAGGAGTTATGGCAATATATGTATATGTATAGCTGATTCACTTTGTTATACAGCAGAAACTAACACACCATTGTAAAGCAACTATACTCCAATAAAGATGTTAAAAAATATATTAGCAAACAAAATTTAACAACACAGTAAAATGATCATCCACCACAATCAAGTGGGAGTTAGCCCAGGGATGCACAGAGGGTTCAGTATTCACATATCAATCAAGGTGATATACCACATTAAAAAATGAAGTGTAAAAAACATATGATAACATCAATAGATGCAGGAAAACTTGTGAAAAATTCAACATCCATTTACAATAAAAATTCTCAAAAAATGGGCATGGAGGGAATATACTTCAATGTAATAAAAGTTATATATGCCAAACCTACTCCAATGTTATACCCAATTGTGAAAAGGTGAAAGCATTTCCTCTAAGATAAGGAACAAGACAAGGATGCCCACTCACCATTTTTATTCAACACAGTGTTAGAAGTCCTAGCCACAGCAATCAGACAGGAAGAAGAAATAAAACAAATCCAAACTGGAAAGGAAAAAAGTTAATATTCACTGTTTGCAGATGACATGATACTATATATAGAAAATCCTAAACCAACAAAAAATTATTAGAACTAATAAATAAATTCAGTAAAGTTGCAGGATACAAAATTAATATACAGAAATCTGTTGTGTTTGTATATGCTAACAATGAACTATCAAAGAAGAAACTAAGAAAATACTCACATTCACAACTGCATAAGAAAGAATAAAATACCTAGAAATAAATTTAACCAAGTATGTAAAAGACTTATACTCTGAAAACTACAAGACACTGATGAAAAAAATTGAAGAAGACACAAACAAATGGAAATATATGCCATGCTTATGTACTGGAAGAATATAGTTAAAAAGGCCATACTATAAGGTCAATGCAATCTACAGATTCAATGCAATCCCTATCAAAATACCCATGGCATTTTTCACAGAACTAGAACAAAGAACTCAAAAATTTGTATGGACACACAAAAGACCCTGAACAGCCAAAGCCATATTGAGAAGGAAGAACAAAGCTAGAAGTGTCATATTCCTTGATCTCAAACTATCCTACAAAGCTCAGTAATCAAAACAGTCTCGTTCTAGCATAAAGACAGATACATAGATCAACAGAACAGAGAGCCCAGAAATAATCCCACACTTATATGGTCAGTTAATCTAGACAAAGGAGGCAAGAATATTCAATGGGGAAAAGACAGTCTGTTTAATAAATGGTGTTGAGAAAACTAAATATTTTTATTTGACATTGGTCTTGGCAATATGTTTTTGGGTATGTCTTTTCAGGCAAGGGAAACAAAAGCAAAAATAAACCAATACGACTACATCAAAGTTAATAGTTTTTGCACAGCAAAAGTCACTATTAACAAAATGAAAGTACATTCTACTGAATGGAAAAATGTATTTGCAAACAATATATCTGATAAGGGGTTAATATCCAAAATATACAAAGAACTCATATATCTCAACATCAAAAAAACAAACAACTTAATTAAAAAATGGGTGGAGGACCTGAATAGACATTTTTCCAAAGAAGAAGACATACAGATGGCCAACAGACTCATGAAAAGATGTTCAACATTACTAATCATCAGGGAAAAGCAAATCAAAACCACATTGAGGGACTTCCCTGGTGGCACAGTGGTTAGGAATCTGCCTGCAAATGCAGGGTACATGGGTTCGAGCTCTGGTCCAGGAAGATCCCCCATGCTGTGGAGCAACTAAGCCTGTGCACCTCAGCTGCTGAGCCTGCGAGCCACACTTACTGAGCCCATGTGCTGCAACTACTGAAGCCTGCATGCCTAGAGCCCGCGTTGTGGGCAGCAACAAAGACTCAATGCAGCCATAAATAAATAAATTTATTTTTTAAAAAAGTAATGTTGCCATATATAATATGAGCCTAATTAAGAAAAAAAACAAAACACATTGAGTATCACCTCACACCTGTCAAAATGGCTATCATCAAAAAGACAGGTAACAAGTATTGATGATGAAAAGGAAACACTCTTGCACTATTGGTAGAATTGTAAATTGTTGTAGCCACTATGAAAAATTGTATGGAGGTTACCCCAAAATTAAAAATAAAATTATCATATGGTTGAGTAATTTCACTTCTGAGTATTAGATCAAAGAAAACAAAAGCACTGATTTGAAAAGGTATATGCACTCCAATGTTCATTGTAGCATTATTTACAATAGTCAAGATATAGAAGCAAACTAAGCACCCACTGACAGATGAATGGATAAAGAAGATGTGGTATATACATACAATGGGATATCACTCAGCCATAAAAAAAGAAATCTGGTCGTTTGTGAAACATGGGAGTTTCTAGAAGGTATTATGCTAAGTGACATAAATCAGACAGAGAAAGACAGATACCATATGACATCACTTATATGTGGAATCTAAAAAACAAACAAAAAAGCAAGATGAAAACAGATTCATAGATCCAGAGAACAAACTAGTGGTTGCTGGGGTGGTGGTCGGGGGGGAATAAGTGAAAGGGATTAAGAGGTACAAACCTCCAGTTATAAAATAAATAAGCCATGGGATAAAATATGCATCATAAAGACTATGGTCAATAATACTGTAATAACTTTGTATGGGACAGATAGTTTCTAGACTTGTCATGGTGATCATTTCATAATATATGCAAATGTCAAATCAAAAAAGAAACATTAATAAAAATTAATAACTGAGTAGTCATAAGATAATGTAGGTTTAACAAAATAGTATTGGAACATATTAGAAGGAGGCAAAGTGGCAAGATTTAATCTGGCCCATGAAGAAAGGATAGGAGTTTGCTTAACTGAAAAGCAGAGGAAGAAAAATCCGGGAAAAGTTCACAGTATAAACCAACACAGAGGTAAGAAAGTATGGATCATTGGCAGAGAATCCAGGAGAAGGAATAATATTCAAGAAAGTCTCAGTATCAGAAAAAACAAAGCATTCATAAAAAAATTTACAATAAGAAACTGACTTGCAAAATAATTTTTTAAATACACTAGTTGTTTAAAGGACAAGAAACACAATATCATCAGTATTACAGTCTATAGCTTGCCAGTTCATGTGTGGACACAGGAATTTTCTCACATGATTAATATAGACATGAAGATCATTATCTCTCTTTAGACATTAACATTATGAATATTATCCCTGAAAAGTCAGGGATACATGTGTTTTGTTAGCAATCCATGGAAATGCCAAGGTGTCATTTCTTTTGGAGTGAGAGTAAGACAGAGTGACTGATTTTTTGTTGTGGTAGTTATTGTTCATTTCAGGGAACAAAGTGCAATATCTTCCTAACTGTGGGGTATGATTTGTATGCTCACCCTTAACAGCAACAGGGCAAGATGTCAGTTTTGTTTCTGTAAGAGCACTGGTTATTGTTGAATTAATTGAATGAATAACCAATGAGCAGATTGGAGAGTTATGTTGATACCAGATTGTGAAAAAAATTCTCAACTCCAGATTCCCACTCTCTGAAGGCCTTACAATTTTCTATTATTAGAATCAGAATCCATAGACACTTTGGCTTTACAAAATTGCCCTCAGGTTTCCATACTCCTTATACAGCAGGTTGCAATTATTAGTTTCTCACTTTAGTGACACAACATCCTGGTGACTGAAGATAGTGTATAGAAAAATGAACATAGCTCCAGTGAAACCTGAACTGAGTACCACTGGATGGTTTAGGCTGAAAAGAGCTACCCAACAGGTAACATGCTGCTTCCAGGGTCCACTAGGGGAAACAGCCAAAATGAAATGAATGGAGTCTTATTTATCTTACATTTCAATTTTTTGGTTGAGAATATATTTCCTATAAAACAAATGTCTAATTACACATTGCCTTTTGAAACTACTCAATCAAAGCTTTGGATAAAGTTTAAGAGCCTAATATATGAGAAAGAATGTGTTCCATTTTTTTTTTTAAAGTTTGCAAACAGATATTTTGTCTCGAGTGTTTTACTAATGTAATGTTTTTAATTCTCTCCACATACAAGCCGTAGGCCAGCTATTCTTGTAGATTAGCTCCTAGTCCACAGGAAATAAATCCAAGTACTGGGCTAGAATAGGCCTTTGCCTCACTTATCAAGGTTTTTCTTGTTAATGGTGAGTGCTTGTTTTCTCCTGCTGCTTTCCTTGCTCCTTTATTGCTGACAGATCTTCAGGTTTCTCTTTGCCTGAATACTTGACAAAGACGTTTCCTCTACTTGCAGGATTTTCAAACACGTGGTTCTTATGCACTTGCATGATCTGTGACCTTCTGCCTAACCTGAACCTTCCTTTGTGTAGTTTGTTACCAGCTTACCTACCTAACACTGAGCTGTCTTCCTCCCCTGATCCCCATACTTCATCCATTAATTTTTTTTTTTTTTTTCCTTTTCCAGACTGTGCTTCTGACCTTTTCTCACCACTGTTTGTGATGCCATGAACCCAGGTTCTAATGCAAGCTCTTCGACCTGAGTAAGTGAAAAATAGACCACCACCACTACCACTCAGGAATTAACATAAATGTTTATAACGAATGTTGTTTAAGAGACAGAGAAAAGAATGAACCACTTGGGACAAGATAAAGAAATAGTTATTAATACTCTATGGATTTACCTAATTATTTTGCTACTTGTGCTATTTTCTTTTTCATGTTTCTTACTAGGCTTGTTACCCAAAGCTGCATGTTTTCCCTTCTTTGCAATCTTCAACTCCCAAAGGGCTCTAGTGTCACATTTGCCGCCCCTGCGGAAAAGCACTAATTAGGTAATTTCCAACTCCCTTTCATTAGAAACTCATCTGTTATTCTGTCTTGAGCTTCCCTGCCTCTGAAGAAATACCTTCAAATCTCTCTTTACCATGCATGCTGTGGCCCCCTTAACTTATCTCTACATGACTGATTCCATGGGAATTATAGACATTAGGGAGGAAAATAGTGGCAGTGTAGCAAGGAGAATAATTCTTCTCATAACCAGCAAATATCCTTCTGGGTATTGTGCTCTTGCCTTGAGTTTGCTGCCCTCACTGAAAAGGAAAAGGGTTAAATTCCCCTTTCACTAATTTCACAATTACCTATATTCTCTAAAGAGACTAAATATCTTTGTTTTCACCCTCTCAACTTTAATGCATTTTTGAATTCAAAACAACAGGATCCTTTTTTTATGACTTTTTTTACTTAGTGGTTTTTGCCGGACTCTTCAGGTTATTCACATTTTTCTTTCAATTTAATTAATTGACATAATTAAGGGTCCAAAATAAATCAAACAAAATCTATGCCATATACATTGAACTGAAAAGAGGATTTCATTAGTGTTCAATATATAGTCCTTGTTAAACAGTAGGAAACAATTCCTATCAAAATAATGGACCGTGATCTCTAGCAGGAAACCTTTGAAACTAGTCATTCATTGCTCATTCAACAATGAGTCTCCTCCCTGGGGATGCAAGTCAGTTCACCACAGTCTCCCATTGTGGTTAAGAATGGGGCCTCTAGGATCAGATTCTCTGGCTTTGAACTTTGGCCCTGCCTCCTACTCTGTGACCCTGAGCAAATTACTTAACTTCTCTGTGTCTGTTTCCTCCACTTCACAATGAGCTCCTAATGTGACTATGTGGAACAGATGATGAAAAGCACTTAGAAGAATACCTACCATATAGTACATTTTTGATGAGTGTTAGTAATGAATCTTTTTTACCAAGGTGCTAGTGGAAGTCAGGTATGTGGAGTTTTCCTAATAAAACCAGGGATTCTCGGTCTACTTTTGCTGTCATAACTGAATTTTCACCCAGCTAATACTTAGGAGCAGATAACCCCAAATACTTTGCTCTGTGTTATGGTTTGAAATATGTCCCTCCAAAATTTGCATCTTGAAGTCCTATCCTCTAGTACCTCAGAATGTGACCGTATTTGGAAACAGGGTTTTTATAGAGGTAATCAAGTTAAAATGAGGTCATTCAGGTAGGCCCTAATCCAAAATGACTGTTGTCTTTGTGAAAAGAAGAAATGTGGGGACAGACACACACATGCATCTACAAACCAAGGAACACCTGGCAAACTATCAGAAACAAGGGGAGGCATGGAACAGACACTTCCTCACGGCTTTCAGAAGAAATCATCCCTGCCAACAGTTTGATCTTGGACCTCCAGCCTCCAGAATTGTGAGACAATTTTGAAACAGGAGGCGAGGGGTCAGGTCACAAACTTTAAAAGAATGATATAGCCATAGGACATGACAAAGACTGTTTAGAACCAACTAGGTCCAAGATGGCAGAAGATTCGACTTCCGGTAGGCCTTGAGACTCATTATATGCTCATTGTAATACATTAGCATGCTAAATGACACACCCACCAGTGCCATAAAGGGCCAAAAAGTGGGTGGTGGCCCAATTCCTGGAAATTCCCGCCCCTTCCCCCAAATCTTTGGAATCATCCTCCCACTCATTAGCCTATGAAATTACCCAGTCCTTAAAAACTAACCACACCATATTTCATGGTCTCTCGCCTTCTTAAGCTGGCCCTCCGTCTGTCTGTGGAGTGTGTCTCTCTCTAAATAAATCCACTTCTTACCTATCACTTCGTTTCCGAATTCTTTGACGACGAAGTAAGAACTTAAATTCACTGGGAACAATTTCTGTTAAGTCATCTAGTCTATGCTACATTTTTATGGCAGCCACAACAAACCCAATATACCTTGTTACCCCATTTCTCTTAGTGTTCATTTTCTAGAGTCTGCTCCAGGTACCCTGAGACAGAGGCTGCCCAGTTGCACATTTTTATTTTGGGAGAAGGGGCAAAGCCTGGGACTGAAATATACAGAGCTCAGTCAGAATGGTAATATGCAAGTTTTCCCCTAAATAACACAGTGTGTTAAATATGGACCAAAGCTGGGTCCAGCTAAGTGTATAGATTAAGTATGAGATTAATAATGCTAAAAGTTCACTCTATACCAGATGGTTTCCATGGCCCTTAGTGATGCCTCAGCTTATACTCATTAAAATAATTTGCTTGGCTTAAGTTTGAAAGGTATTGGATTCTACTACTACAAGAAGGTATAACAATCTCTAGCTGGAATACTTTATATGTAGGAATTTTATAATTAACCTGAAAATAGGGCTTGGAGCAGGAGAAGCATGATAAAGTCTCAGTTTCCTGGAGGGAGGAAATAAAAATATCACTTAGAAATGAGAAGGGAAAGGGAAAGGGAAAGGAAGTAGTATTAAGGACAAAATTAGGCATTTCACTGTCAACTGACATTGTCAAGTATAGAATTTGTAAACATAGATGAACTTGCTATATTTAAAAAAAAAAAAAAACTTAGAATAATGTAACCAACAGCGTTACAGTAGGTTTTCTGAAATGACTAATGATAAGTTGGTTTTATTTTCATTTTGTTTTTGTCTTTGTGTTTTTGTATTTAATGACTTTGATTCTCTACAAAGTACACACATCTTCCCCCTTTGGGCTTTGAAAACTGTAATTGCTAATTGGGTACATAGGGAAAGAATCAATTTAAACTAACCGGATCATAAACCATATACAGGTTTCCAAACCAAGGGAGCCAACAGTTTAAAACTGCACTCCAAGGAGATGACTAAATCACAGGTAAAGTTGTGTAAATGGTTTTAAGAAATATTCAGATTTAGTACAGTTATTACCACACAAAGTATTCATTTGCTACTCTTATACTGAGACACCCACTGATGTCTGCTAGTGATAGAGAAGGGAAAATGAACATTAATAACTTGATCCTAAGGGTCAATTTGTCTCAATTAAAAGTATTATTTGCCCAAAGTGTGCTTTCATTTCAAGACTGTACTTGGGCTTTAGAGGTATTCTTGTTTGCATGGCAACCATTAAAGGTATATAGGTTCCAGGGCTCCAGAGCCCTGAAGTAGATGAACTTTATAATTTTAGTCATCAAAACTTTTGTAAAACATTTTAAATCATTGCTTTGCTCTTCAGCACTGTTCCTCAACCCATTATATCACCTAAATTAATTTTAAAAATCTCAATGCCCAGGGCTTGCCATAGACCAATTACAGAAGAATTTTTAGAGATGTAACATCAGCACCCATGAGCCAGCCCATTAGGGTCTGACATGCAATGTTCACATTGACTGCAGGCTAGAAATGCCCTCAGGCCAGCAACACTGGGATCATCTGAGAACTTGTTAGGAATATAGGCTCTCGGGTCCCACTCCAGACCTACTAAATTGGACTCTGCTCTTTAACATGGTCCCTAGGTGGTCTGTATGCACATTAAAGTTAGAGAGATCCAATCTAGATTAAAGGACCTTGTAACAACGTTATCCGAAAACTTCCCTAGAGTAATCAGAATGCCCTGGAAAAGCAATTAATTTAAGGGATTATTTTTTCCAGTTTGTACTGCTCAGTCCTTTAGATAACTTGCTAGAAATCCAGACATTTGAAGGATATTTTCAGATATAAAAGGTCAAATACCCTCTAGTATGAAAATCCATATACTACAAGGGATTTCATCTAAACCTCAAAATGAGTTGACATTGACTAATTCTCTGCCAGGGACACTTGGCAGAGAATTGAGCTTACTTGAACCCCATTGGCTATTTATAAAACACTAAAGCTCTGTATTTTAAACATGAATTTTCTTCTCATATACCAAGTCTAATATATTGCTTATATTCTACTTACCTATGTGGGGCATATTCTCATCAGTTTTTATAAAAATATATGAGTGATAAAGCCATTAACCACAAGATGAAACAAGGTGACTGACTTACTGATCAGAAATAGTTGGCAATGTGAAAGATTGCTTAAATAAAGGTGTGTTGTTATGGTGGACCCATTTCCTTTGAGGTAAGAGTTAAAAAGTTGCTGGAGGAATAAAAATGCATTCGGATTTGAATTATATTACTAGAAAAATTATTGTATAATGAGCTTCTGTAAATAATGTGTTAAGTCAAAAAGCAATAGAATGGACAAAAGCAATTTATTTTTCATAAAGAACATCAAAGTCGTGAGTAATTAACATAAGTTCCATGACAACTGTAAATGATTCCTGCTGTAATAAATTAGCCCATATGCAGCTAGAAGAATGTATTCAGAAGGTCCAGTTAGCATAATTAATAATTTCTAAAAAATGAACTAATCTTTTTGACAGGTAAATAAAATGATAATTGGTTGATTATTTTTTCAAAACACTTAATCTTCTTTTAATTAAGCAGCCAGAGAAAATTTAATGAGTAAAAAAAAAAAAACCTGTTGATACTCTACTTGTAACAATACATTAAATTCTAATGAAGTAAAATGTTAAAAGAAAATGTTAAGATCTGTTATTACAAGATTAAAAAAAATACTGGACACAGTTCTTCACTAATAGGACTCTTAAGTATGCCCTTTTCCACCTTGCAAGCTCACTCTCCCCTAATTTTAAGTTACTCTGGTTACTTATATAGCCAGGGTTGTTTCTAATACAAAAATCTTCATTTTTTCCTCTCCCCGTTCATATTAAAAACACCTTAATTTTGTAGTGCTCCTTTCCTGTCTCAAATTTTCTGTCCAATATATCAATATTTTAGCAAGTCATTTTACACTATTTGGGTTCTTAGAATATGCTAGAACAGCCACAGCCTGGTTTCATAGCTGAAACCCGTACATCCCTTAAGTTGCTCTCTGTCACTTCTTTCCCTGTGTCAGGGCACACCTCTGTGTCTAACATCTCTGACACTACATGGCCAAAACTGTGACTTTTGCTTCAGACACTGGCATTACTTCTTGGTTAAGGATGAATGACCTCTCTCTTAGTATAACATGCAGGAAAAGCATGTCACATGACAAAACTGGACAAGTTTGCCACTATTACAATTCTCTAGATTTAATCATGTAATCTGAGTCTCTGTTACCACAGAGGAGACTTTTAAAATGAATCTCTTCAGGAAGGGGTTGGTGGGTGGGATGAACTGGGAGATTGGGATTGACATATATACACTACTATGTGTAAAATAGATGAGAAACTACTGTATAGCACAGGGAACTCTACTCAAAGCTCTGTGGTGACCGAAGTCGGGAGGAAATCTAAAAAAGATTGGATATAGGTATACGTATAACTCAGGAGTCCCCAACCTGTGGGCCACGGACCACTACTGCTCCACGGCCTGTTAGGAACCGGGCCATGCAGCAGGAGGTGAGTGGCAGGCGAGCGAGCGAAGCTTCATCTGCCGCTCCCCATCACTCCCCATCACTCGCATTACCGCCTGAACCATCCCCCACGCTCCCGTCCATGGAAAAATTGTCTTCCATGAAACCAGTCCCTGGTGCCAAAAGGTTAGGGACCGCTAGTGTAACTGATTCACTTTGCTGCAGAGCAGAAACTAATACAACATTGTAAAACAACTATACTCCAAAAAAAATTAATAGAAAATGAATGAATAAACAAATAAAATGAACCCCCTCAAAAGATGTTCACATCCCAATCCTATGAAAGTTATTTCATATGGCAAAAGGGATTTTGTAAATATAGTTAAGGTACAGATCTTGAGATGGGGAGAGTATCCTGATATATCCAGGTGGACTCAATGTAATCACAAGTTTTCTTATAAGAGAGAGGCAGGAGATCAGAGTGATTAGTAAGAGATGTGACTACAGAAGCAGGAGATTGAAGTATTGATAACAGGGAGCCACGAGCTATGGAAAGCAGGTAGCATTCAGAAGCCCAAAAATTATGTAAATAGATTATCTCCCAGCACGTCCAGAAATTGATACCTTGACTTAAGCCCTATGAGATTCATTCTGGACTTCCAACCTCCAGAAATGTAAAGGAATAAATTTGTATTGTTTTATGCCACCAAGTTTGTAGTAATTTGTTATAGCAGCAATGGGAAACTAACACATAGACCCAGTAAGTGGAAATTGCAAGGTAATCAAAATCAACAGGTGATATTATGTTATTTCAGAGTTGTTTGCTTGTTTTTTCAAAGCATTTGAAGCAAGGAGAAATAAATTCTAGAGTTACCTATAAGTAAGTCATGGGAGAAAATACAGTGAACCCTTGAACAACATGGGTTTGAACTATATGGGTCCACTTATACTTGGATTTTTTTTTTCACTTAGATACATGCTACATGTAATACATGATCCATGGTTGTTTAAATCTGTGGATGCAGAGCTGTGGATACAAAAGGCCACCTGTAAAGTTATACACAGATATTCAACTGCATGGAGGGTTGGTATTCTAATCTCCGCATTGTTCAAGGGTCAACTGTATTTGCAAAAGACATCTGATAAAAGACTATTATTCAAAATATATGAAAAGCTCTTAAAATTCAACAATAAGGAAACAAAAAACCTAAAGAAATGAGCCAAAGACCTTAACAGACGCCTCACCTAAGAATATATACAGATGGCAAATAATCATTTGATAATATGCTCCACATCATATGTCATCAAATTAAAACAATGAGATACAACTACACACCTGAATGGCCAAAATCCACAACACTGACAATACCACATGATGGTTAGGGTGTGGGACAATGGGGACTCTCATTTATTTTGGAGGGACTGCAAAATGATACAGCTACTTTGGAAGACATTTTGGCAGTTTCTTACAAAACTAAACATACTATTACAATACCATCCAGTGGTTGCGCTCCTTGGTATTTACCCAAAGCACCTGAAAACTTACATCCACACAAAAACCTGCACACATGTGTATAGTAGTTGTATTCATAGTTACCAAAACTTGGAAACAGCTGAGATGCCATTCAGTGAGTGAATGAATAAATGAATTGTGGTACATACAGACAATGGAACACTATTCAGCACTAAAAAGAAATGAACTATCAAGCCATGAAAAGTAGTGGAGGAAACTTAAATGCACATTACTAAGTGAAAATGCCAATCTGAAAAGGCTACATATTGTATGATTCCAACTATATGACATTCTGGAAAAAGCAAAACTGTAGAAACAGTAAAAGATCAGTGGTTGCCATGAGTTGGGGAGCGAGGGTAGAGAGGGATAAATAGGCAGAGCACAGAGGATGTTTAGGCCCTGAAAATACTCACTATGATACTATAATGGTGGATACACATCACATACATTTGCGTAAGCCTGTGGAGTGTACAACACCAAGAGTGAATTCCATTGTAAAGTACAGACTTTGAGTGGTGATGATGTGTTAATGCAGGTTCATCGATTGTAACAGATGTATCACTCTAGTGGTAATGGGGTGTCTATGCCCATATGGGAGCAGTGGGTCATATGGAAACTCTCTGGTTTTTCTACTCAATTTTACTGTGAACTTAAAACTGCTCTAAAAGATGAAGTCTATTAAAAATAAATACGTAAATAACTCTAAAAGAGGAGTCAGACTTAGATTCATCAGCTTCACTACTTATTAGGTATATAAATTTGGGCACACTACTTAACTTCTCCTAATATTTAAAATGAGAAAAATAAAAATTATATCACAGGATTTTGGAGATGACATTTTTAAACCCTATGCAATTATATATCTATTATGCACAGTATATCTAGTTTTACAGCATTTATCTATGTGTCTTTCTCTGTTTAAATAAGGTACTTTTAAAAAACGTATTATTTTCAAAACACATCTGCTACTTGTGGAAGTCACTGATCTCAAATTGTTCTCTCGTCTTTTACATTCTATAAAATGATTCAATGACACAAGCAGTAGGCTTCAAAACACTGGATTCTTTTAAGATTCACATTTGATAGAGGACTTCCTTTCTCCTCCCATCAAAGTCTAATGAATTGAGGATAATGCTATAAGGATAAATATGAAAATTAATTAGATGTTTCAAAGTTCTCTAATTCATTCAAAAGACATTATAAATATAAGAAGTAATTTTCTAAATTTTTAGTTTAAATTTGTAATCTTTTGATAATATTTATTTCAGTTACTTAATTTTGTTTCATTCACAAGAATATAATGTATGGGAAATCAAGAAACAAATAATGTTTTATACTAAAACTTTATATCATTCTAACAGTTTAGAGAAAATGCCTTTTTATTATATTGTACAGCTGATTTTATATTCAATTTTCTATTAATTAAGATAGTTACTTATGTAAACATGATTAAAATACATTTAAGAGTGAAAAGGGATGTCTAACATAATAGATTCAAAAGTTTAATTAATTCTGCTTATTTAGCATCAACCTGTTTTTAATCACCTGAAAAAGTTACATTTTTTAACATTTTATTAAATTTTCTTTATATTGACTAATTAGTTGTGAAGAACCATAAAAAATGATTCCAGTTGATACTCTATCTCCTCTTTATAAACTTATTGATTACAATTTTGAAGTTCTCAAATATACATATTGTATACTGTTTCTGTCTCATAGTTAACTGAACTCTTCCTTGTAGCCTAAATCCATAATTCTTATTCTTGCCATCAGAAAAAAAAAGATAATTCATATACACAAAGGCATTACTAAGTCATGTATCAAAAGAAAAAATAAATAAAAAGAGAGGCATTTTCTAAGATCTTTAACCTGGAGTAGTTCTCCCTGCTGGACTTAATAGACCTTTTCCTGCCAGCTAAGCGTTTCTTAACTCTATTTGTCTCTGACTCTGTAATAATAATTTACTTATTTTAATCTTTTCTGGCTTAACACAATGTTAAAATTACTTTCTATTCTTTTCCTGTTGTATTTATTTGAGTTCTATTAACCAAATCAGTAGGTATCAAACCAGGGGACATAACAGAATCAACTAGAAGCTTTAAAAGAAATAATTGATGCTTATTCCAAGACAAATTAAATTCTGGATAATTTGAGTGTGACCCAGGCATCTGCATCTCATAAAAGTACTTCTAGTGATTCTATGATCACATAGGGATTAGAAGAAGTGCTTATGACATCAGGTACAATTATTCATTTTGAAATATTATTTTTCATACCACAACTTTTTAATTATATGTAGTTATCTGATAAAAGCACTTTGATAACCACAGTTTAGTAAAAAAAAAAAGTTTGGGGAAGAAATGTAGAAAAAATTAGCTACATAAGAGAAACATATAAAGTATATACTATGTGGAGTTATTTTCCATTGAAGTTTAGTTTTGAGTCAAAGCTGTTAAAAAAATAACCCATTTGGATCATTTTTCTACCATAATTTATTATGCCAAATATTTATACTTTCTACAAATATTGTTGTCTTTCTTTACTTCATATTTTGAACCAAATTTTAGTGTGTGATCTCATTTACCAATATCTCTATACTACAAGAAATTAACATGAGAGCAATAATCAGAAACCTCAGAATTATACACATATGAATAATAATTGATAAGATTCCAGATCTATTTGAAATGCAATTGTAAATACTTAATAGGCAAGCTTTAATATGTGAGGTAATAATCTCTCTGGTTTTGCCTCAATCAAAATTGTCATTAATCTTCAAACATCTATTTTCTCATATAAATTCAATAACTGTGGACCTGGGACTTTCCATATCCACAAAAAGGACAAAGAATAATCTGATTTTTTAAATGGGTGCTGCTCTTGCTACCTCCTGAACTTTCTTACCTGCATGGCTATATGTCTTTCCTGCTCCAGTTAATTCTAAATGAGCACACTGTTATTGACACCTAGTTTTTAACCAATTTAAATGTATACATATTTAAATGTATACATCATTCTGGAATCTCTCATTTATATCTCTTTTATTGTCATCCATGTCCAAGCTTCAATTGCCTGAGAACTGGTTTAATTTAGATTTTACAATTAAGTATTTAGTGAATACCATATGCTGTGCCTTGTACTGGGTGTGGGAAGGCATTATTAATACCTACCTAAATAACACTATGACTTTGAAAGCAAGGTGCTTTGACACTAGATTTTATTTATTTCAACTATTCTTTAAAGTGTTTTTCTTACTTGACTAAAATTTCCAGATTTCACAGGCTTAATAATAAAAAACTGCATTTATTTTAAATTTGCAAACCTATATTACCACCTTGTCACAGCCTTTAGTGACATGACAAGATAATTATGATCAATGCATCAGCAAAGAGAAAACAAAGTTTTAATAGACTGCTTCCTTAATCAAAATCAAAAGTTACTTCTACTGACTTGATTTTCAAAAAGAAATAGATTACAGGAAGATGTTAATTAAATCTAACATAACACTCTTAATTGGGAAATAGAATGTAAAAGGAGTTTGAAACATATTTAATTTTTTGAAAACTGGTAATTTATATTATATCACTTATATCACTAGTAATACCAGTACCGGACACTGAGGAGATAATGAACATGATATCGAACATTTATTGAGAGCTTATTATGTGCCAGGTATTTTGCTCGGGACTTCACTTATTTAAACACTATAAAACATTATGCATGGATGTTATTCTATGCCTACTTTAGAAAGAAGTGTTTTGAGGTTTAGAAGGAAAGGTTGAATAAATTTACTAAAGTTAGTAGGTTGTAAATTGAGGACTTAATTTTAAGCAATATAATTCTAAAGCCAATATCAATCATTATCAGTACTTCCTTCATCATTCTTAACTGATATTTATTTACTTTGATATTTTCTCAGTAAGCCAAGAAATGTTGTTCAGCTGAAAATCTATTCTTTTATTTTAGGGGAAAAAGTAAAATCAGAAGATGAGAAAAACATATTACGTAGAAAGCTTGCTTCAATAACTTTCTCCTTTATCAGGTATCAAGTTAATCCTGACATGGTGTCTGATTTTCTAGGGAGCTTGCAAAGAGGATTTTCCTTTCATATCTAGGGCCATTGACCTGCTTTGTTGCTTTGCTTTATTCCTCCCCAGCAGCTTTGTAGTCAAGCGGAGAGAAAGTCATACTAAAGATTAGTATTACATTCCCAAGCCTGACCTTAGTTCCAAAATAAGAGATGGCCTTAAGTTAGGGAAAAAATAGAGTGACAGTGACTTTATAAGTTTGGGAGCTCCTCCATTAAATTCTATGAAGAAATTGTGTCCATGAAAAGAGGAGGAAAATATAGATTATAAATATAAATGGATAAATATATATGTAGCAGGGGGCTCCTTCCTGATAAGAGTAGGCCTTCAGAACTGTATAGCCTTGATAAATGTAAGATAAGGAAACTATTAATTTTAAATTGTATATAGTATTTATTTCCCATAAAATCCATCTACCTTATATATCTGACAAAACCACTGTACTAGATTCTTTAACAACACAAAAATTAAAATTTATCAATATGTGTTAAATGGGAAAAAAGATGAGTCAAAGTTTAAAAGAAGGGAAATGTTTAGACTAAATGTCCAAAGGTCTGTTTTAGCAGAGCTATATAATACCACAACTAGTTATTTCTCTAGAAAAATGTGGACTGGAGACTTGATGACCTATATAAAGTGCTATTTAAAGCCAAATTGTCTCTGGCAATAAAAGACTAGCTTGTATCAGACCAACCGTCCTGGAGTGAACAACAATAAAGTCTCAACAAAATACAAAACTAACCAACCAACCAAAAAAAAAAAAAAAACGTGGTTTGAAAGTGTCTCGGTAAAACAATATAGCCAGAAATGGACAGGCTAAAATCCTGGATAGAAGGGAAGCATATTAAGGTGAACATTTACCTCTTATATCCCCTCAGGATGTATTCCAATACATTATGCTGGGGACTGAGGCCAATCAAAAAGAGTGCTTAGGGTTTGCTGGGCTGAAGAGACAGAGTTTAGAGCACACAGATGTGTCTGGAATAACCAACATACTCTACAGAAAGAGATCGAAGGAGCTCAACCCAGTATTCTACCTGCAATCATTTGTCAAGGTGACTTCCCTTCTCAAGCATTCTGTGACCTGGGAAAAACTAAGAATGGAGCTGGCAATGTGCTAAAGGTCTGACCAGAAAGTCCTATAGTCTATAAATGCATAAGAGCTAGAGATTGAAGTTCCGAGCGTGAATAAGTAGAGAGTCCTATGAAGCAGCCCGGTCTTTCAGTTGAGACCCCTTCAGGCATATGCCTCAGGAGTAAGTGCAAGCCAGAGAAAGAATATCACTCACAAAATCTGAAACCCAGCCTTGATTGAACTAAGATGACCTGCCAGTAGTCTAGCTTTATGAGAAAATTAAATTCTTTGTGGAGGGTTATACCATCATTTAAAGTCTTAGTTTCTCATACAGAATGTTTGAAATTCAAAAACATATTTCACCACTCATGGAAAACAGGATTAAATGACCATAATACAAGGAATAAGTAGAAAAAAGAAATAAAATCATAGGAGATCCACAGCTGGAGTTATCAGACTCCAATGGTTGAAAATGACCATGGATAATATGTTCAAGAAAACAGAAAGATGGAAAATTCAATTATATAACTGGAATGTATAGAAGTGAATCAAATGGATTTTCTCCAAATGAAAAGTATGAGATAACAATAAAATGCAATATAAACAGAATAGACACAGGAAAAGAGAGAATTAGGAAACTGAAAGAGGACTGAAAAAATTATCAGCTTGAAGTACAGAAAGAAGATATAAAAAAGATAGAAAACATAAAACGGGCACAAGTGACATATAAAATAAGGTGAAATGCTCTAACATACAGCCACAGACTGAAAATGAAAGAAGTATGCAGCAATTTTGTTGAAATAGTAGATTAGTTTTTTCAAAAGAGTTAAGAAACATTACAAATTTCAAGCAGTGTAAATTCAAAGAAATAAGCATGTGAAGTATCACACAGTGAAATTGCTAAAAACTAAAGACAAAAAAAATATTAAAAATAGCCAGAGTTAATCAATGGCATTTTTCACAGAACTAGAACAAAAAATTTCACAATTTGTATGGAAACACAAAAGACCCTGAATAGACAAAGCAATCTTGAGAAAGAAAAACAGAGTTGGAGGAATCAGCTCCCTGACTTCAGACCATACTACAAAGCTCCAGTAATCAAGACAGTATGGTACTGGCACCAAGACAGAAATATAGCTCAATGGAACAGGACAGAAAGCCCAGAGATAAACCCATGCACATATGGTCACCTTAATTTTGAAAAAGGAGGCAAGAATTATAAAACTCTTAGAGGAAAACATAGGCAGAACACTCTATGACATAAATCACAGCAAGATCCTTTTTGACCCACCTACTAGAGTAATGGAAATAAAAATAAAAATAAACAAGTGGGACCTAATGAAACTTAAAAACTTTTGCACAGCAAAGGAAAAGATAAACAAGACAAAGACAACCCTAAGAATGGAGAAGATATTTGCAAATGAAGGAACTGACAAAGGATTAATCTCCAAAATTTATAAGCAGCTCATGCAGCTCCATATCAAAAAACAAACAACCCAATCCAAAAATGGACAGAAGACCTAAATAGACATTTCTCCAAAGAAGATATACAGATTGCCAACAAACACATGAAAGTATGCGCAGCGTCACTAATCATTAGAGAAATGCAAATCAAAACCATAATGAGGTATCACCTTACATCAGTCAGAATGGCCATCATCAAAAAATCTACAAACAATAAATGCTTTAGAGGGTGTGGAGAAAAGGGAACCCTCCTGCACTGTTGCTGGGAATGTAAGTTGATACAGCCACTATGG